>NW_009925904.1:12496-52227 GCF_000696875.1 Nestor notabilis | reverse complement strand
TTCCCTACAGTCCTCAGTGAGATATGCAAAGGTTTTCCTGGTTTTCACAGACACTGTGAATGCATTAACTTTAGATGGTTCCCTGAACTGATTGATTCAGTATTCTGGTGCGTTGTATGAGATGGGTGGACATGCCATTCACAACTCTGTATTCCCCTCTGAAAGCCAGGATCCTTCATGCCAAAGCCAGTGCTGCTTCCTAGGGTTCTAATACCCTGAAGTCAGTCTTAATCATGAGTTTCAAGAATGCTATCCAGCACTGTAAGTAAGTAAGTAAGTCAGCAGCATCCCCCAAATAAGATGATAAAGCAGCTGTGTTGGCTCTAGAGCAGCTTAACTTTAGGCTTCTGAGTATGATGAATTATTGTTTAAGGAGATGTATTCATAATTCTGTTCCTTCCAAGCAGGTGGTTGATATTTTGAGAGCCCTGCTGTATCAGCACTATGTATATTTGGCACTGAAACTGCATGAATATTATGAATTCTGTATTTAATTTGGCCTCATAAAGAAATCCTTTAAATCATAGTCATCCCATCAAACAAAACAAGAGATTGGTACAGTGAGGTATTTCATAACATTACTTCTTTTTTCCCTTAAAGGTTAGACAAAACTTTGTTATTTCCTTAGAAGAAAAAAAGACGAGTCAAGTATCTTTGATGTAGTTCTGTTTATCTGAAAGTAACATAAAATGTTAATTCTTAGCACAGAAATCAAGTAATGTGAGAAAGTACTTTTATATACACCACCAAGCTTCCCTGAGCCATCACTCAGCCAAAAAAAGCTCTCTGTTTAGGCTTTCACCAAGACCACAAAGCTACTATTCATTCAGGTTGCATCCTAAGCTTTCCTACTCTTTCTTTATATCTTCCTTGAAATATTTCTTTCTGAATCTCTGTCTCATGTATTTTTGGCATAAAATATCACAGTATCATTTGCTATACTTTAGGTGGTGATACTCCTTCATTTACATTTCTGAATGTTAGGTGACATTGTATGGTGAGGGGCGAGAGCTGCTGTTGTTTCAACATACTGGGGCTGCAGAAGTCCTAACGTGTTCTGCTTTTCCTGAGTGAGAGTTCTTTCCACAGAACTCTGAGGCTATGATAAAGGAACTAAGTCATAATAAATAAAAGAGAGACAGTTTAAATGTGTGAGTGAGTCTTTCTTACCTAATAAATAAGGGTAAAATACACATACCAATGCAAGCAAAAAGAGATTTATATCTAGTTTCCTTAAGTGGGTTTGAACCTCTACATGACTAGAAGTGCTTTCATTGTTAACGTATTGAGTTCTCCATACCATTTGATTCAAGTGAAGTACTATTTGCACCTATTTTTTCTATAGTACATCTATAACATCAAATCAAACCAGAGGCAAGACACTTGTACTAAAGGAATGCAGTTCCTTATTTAGCTGTATCTGGCAAACTGAATAAAGGGACTAGGGGGTGATTTTTGGCACCTGACTTGCTTTGGCATCTTTTGCCTGCAGAGAGTTTGCCATGGGAGACAATAGTTTGCTACAAGGAGCAAGAGAGAGGCCAGTGAGCCTGCTGAAATACCCGCTGAAACTTGTGCATGACCGCATTTTCTTGACAGGCTGCTTCAAGTGCTCTCTAGAGTTACTTGATCTGGTCCTCCAAACCCTATTCACACAGCTTCTCTTTACTGCTCTTACTGTGGAATTTATCACAGGCTATTTTATCTGGGTGAGAGCTGAGCATACACATGGGTTCAGGTCCATGCAGTGCATCTACAAATAGTCAGACTGCTATACAAGGTCCCTGGCCTTGCTTATCAGAGTGAAACGGCTGGGAGTGCCCTTCTTGATAAGCCAAGGTGATCCTGAAGCATTGCACCACAGGCAATTGCAAGTCCTAGCATGCAATAGGCACTCTGTGCACTTACTTGTCACATGTCAGGGAAGGGTCCTTTGTGAGATTGTTTGCAGATCTGTGTTGAAAAGCCTCTTTGATATGAGTGGATTGTCCAGGTATGGCAAGAATGGTACTCGTGATGATAACATTTGAACATGACAAGGTGTTGCACAGTACAATAGCAAAGTTAAAGAAAAGCCACTCACATTAGCAGCTCCTGTGCTGTGTGTAAGGGAAACAACAACAGAGCAAAGGGTGATCTTCGTTCCATCTGCCCTGGTTTTCATCTTCTAACACAAATGAAAGCCAGTGACAAGTTGCAGTCATGTCTTTCAGAGATGTATATTTTGATCTTGTTCAGCAGCAACATGTACCTGATATCCATAAATCTGCAGAAGTTTCAGGGAGAAAAAAATCAACCATAGGGGATCAAAAGGAAGCTGGCAGGAGGACAAGCAGGGGAAATGGTGCCTGCTACTGGTTTCCAGTTTGGTTAGGGAAGTGGGAGATGGGCAGCACAGTGTGAGAAATGAACACAGTTACACTAAGTAATATATGTAGTTTACTGTTTTTTTCCCCTCCTATCCGAATGATCCAAGACAAAAAGTAGCCAATAGCTCACTATGGGGGAGCAGGAGTGGTGTTTTATGCACCAAAGGGCTCACTGCAAGAATTAATAACTATAAGTAATTGTGACTAAGATCTTTTGAGTGGTCAGGATTTCATAAACATGGGTTAAGGAGACCTGAAATGTATTGGAAAGCCACCATGCTCAAGTGGAATTGTCACATTTTTCTATTACACAGAGTAGAATATGTTGGCCACCAGAAAAGGGACTGAGCTTTACTGCAATAGAAGTCAAGAAGTAACTCTGCTGAAGTCACTAATATAAGCTAATGAGGTGTGAATATACTTTAACACATTAACTAATACCTGCACAAGGTTTCCTGTTGATTTCAGGGGGACTATTTGTACAGCAAATTACTAATGTGTGGGAGTAAGTCTATGAGCATCCGGGTTTCTGCTAAAATAAGATTACATGTCTATTAGACTATCCAGGAGCTACAACATTGCAATATGCTGTATTACCATGCACTGAAGATAGGTCCTTGGGAAATTATTCAATAGAAATATGTAGGAAACCAATTTCCTCAGCAACAGCAAATCTCTCAGGCGCTGCAGTTTAGGTGACGATTCAGCTCTTGGAGTAGAATCCATTTAACTTTGGATTTGGAAAGGACAGTGCTGGAAGTTAGGGAGCAGCAGATTTATGTGTCACTGGATTATAATGTGGAGGATATTTTTTCACAAATAACCTGTCCTCTGAAACTGCTGACTGTATGATGCTTTAGGAATAGTCACATTTTGCTACAAGTACTGAAAGCTCGTATCATCAGATGACTTAACAACACATTTCACTTGCATAAATGAAACAGTCCCCTGTCCTCATTACAATTATGAGAATATGTTTCAGTTGTTATGCTACCTGGCAGCAAGGTGAAGGGTATTGTTCCAGGCCTATATTTCATTTACAAACCATATTTATATCTTGACTCTTATTGAAACCTTTTTGGGGGAGAAAACAGAGGCTATGAAATACTGTTAATCATTAAACAAATGGCTTAATCTTGGTGAAAAAATCCTTTGAAGAAAAATAAAATAAATGATCAAAATGTCTTTAGGAAACAAGGAAAATGTCTTTAGGAAACAAACAAGGAAAATCAAGTACTTGGGTCAGTGAACTGCTCTGGAGCAAACTATTTCATATTGGTGTTGTAATAGGAGCTCAAGCAAGGGGCAATCTCCCTCAACAAAAACAGAACAAAATAATCATGAGTGATGACTCTTACTCCAAAGAGTTTCATGTGGTTTATGCATGGGGAACTGAGAAAGGCTGAGTTTTTTCCCTGTGAATCAGAGCCCTGGCTGGCATTGGGAACAGACTCAAGATTTTCACAGTCTCTATTCATTCCTGCCATCCTTTCTCCAAAATCTAGGTCCAACCTGGGATCTGTAATGGTGGTACAGTCTCCATACTATTGCTTTAGTAACTTTTCCAGTGCTGTAAAGCATTTATTCCCCACCTGTTCTCTTACCTTCAAAGAGGCAAACAGTCAGCGCAGTACTCCCTGGGACACCATCTTCTCAATTCTTTTTCCAGTCTTGGTCCTTCTTGCAGACAGTTTTATTGGTATTGGACGGAAAGATTTGGCTATAAGCAGGGACAATGCTATTGCAGATGAATTTAAAGAAAGAAAAAAAAAAGTTTCACAGCTGGAAGTACTGCTGAGAAACTGGAGGAGATCTGTTACTACTTAGGCAGAAGACCTCTCACCAATGTCCTCTTAAAATACTGCAAAAGGCACGCTGCTCTGCAGCCACCAGTTCCAACAGCAAGGGGGCAGCCATTGAGAACATGACTATATGCTGCCTGCCTCTTCTCAAAGGGTGTTTTATTTTCACTAACCCAGAAAATGAGTATTGTTGTATTTTGTTTCTGTGTCTTTTCGTGTATGCAGCTATCAATGGACAATCTGGGCTCTTTCACATCTCAGAGATGGTTTCATCCTGTTATCATTCTCTATAGCTTTGAATTTTAAAATCACAATTTCGTTTCTTGCAGCATTTATGGCATTTGGTTGTCCTCTTTTTCTGAGGTTTAGAGAGTTGTTTTATTTCCTGAAACTCAGTGACAAAATCTACTCAAAGCCGGAGCTGTTCCTTGTGTTCTAAATACATACATGAAAAATACCAGCTAATTAGTGCTAAAATCAAATGCTAAAGGAATAGCCATTATTTTTAGGTTATATGTATACACCACTTACTTCCTTTACCATTTCTGAAGAAAGATCAGCTACTGCATGCTGTTAGTACCACTGAGAATACTAAAAAAAGCTGTCACAAAATGATATCTTGATAAAACAAGACGACCTTTAAAATTGAAGCTGTGAAAGCAAACCAGATAAAAAATGGTTTCAAAACGCACACAAAAAGCTCTACAATGAAAGGAAAATTGATTACTCTCATATTCTTAATTATTTTAAAAGATTGATACAATTAAAGCAGGTATTTCAAAACAGACGGACTTCATACTGTGCTGGCTACATTATTCATTTTTGAATGAACTTTTGTTTTTTCCATTTATGAAGCAATGCTGCTGTATAGCCAGGAGAAAAATTTTCACAGCAGTAATTGATTACTAACAGGTCACTTTAAACCATGTGGTCTTCCTTCCTTGTAATTACTGAGTGGCTCTATGTCCTTATCCATTTAAAAGGTTTCTAGCAGCAGACAACAGCTGGGGGTCATTCTTATTACTCCTGAGTAATCTTGTTTGGTACAAAAAATCAGAATCTGCAAAGGAGCCATCCACTATTTCAAGGTTTCTGTGTACAGAAGCTCTCATGCAGAAAAGAAAAATCATTAAAAAAAATCACAACAATTCCAAAATGTGTGCTAGCATCAATTGTATTTTCTTCTCTCCACATTCTAGTCCTGATTTTGCAATTACATACAAGTGGACTTAAAGAGTTAGAGCCAGGGTCAGATTTCTGTTATATTTTTGCATAATGCCTTATAAAATGAATTCCTAATCCCTGGTTCTGGATGGGTAGGTCATCTGCCCTAAAAATAACAAATATTAAAATTCAGGCTTCGTTGCTGTTGAAAAGAAATGAGATACTGTGAGGATGAGCAGAGTTGAGGGGAGGGTATGTGACCTTTTTCAGTAATCCCAGTTCGGATCTATAGACTAGATCTATTCTTTTTGAACAAATATATTACCACAAAAACCATAAAATGAGTCAGAAAATCCACAGCATCAGAATGACAGGGTTAAAAATTGAATTAGGTTGTGGAAACAACTCAGTGGGAGGGAGTCTATTATTAATTGAATCGAAATCCTGCTCACAGCTACACATCTTGTGAAAATCCAGCTATGTTTTAAATGTTACTCACATTCTGAAAAGCTTTTCTGGCTTGTATGGATTGAAAAGGCAGGGTGAGGGTAATGAAGTGACTGAAATGGGAAGTTAAGACCCGCATCTGTTGACGACTGCAGGATTCCTGTGGCCAAGGAACTGAAGCAGGAAAATCTTGCCCAGCATGTGACATGGCAGGAAACAAATAAGGTTTCTTGTGCACTCCAAATTAGGTACTTTTGAAAGAACTGGGATTGAATCACAAGTAATTAGCTGATCAAAATATCCATTATATCCTACTTCACATTCACTACTACTGGCATAGAGATTTTCCTGGAAAAAAAAAAAATTCATTTTGATGTCCTTCAGTTGAGCTGTTAGACAACTGAAATCACCATATGTTTTCTGGATTCAGGGAACTCCTTGGATGAAATCCTATTGCTTGCTTTCTTTTTCCTGGAAGGATTTCTTTCCCTTTTCCTCTCCCTGAGCCTCATGATACACCTTGAACTCCTGCTTGGCCAAATGAAGCTCACCAATGGGATTACAAGAGGGAGAAAGATAGAATGTTTATTTGAAAAACTACTTAAGAAAAGAGTAGGAAAATCCTGGTTTCTGCACTCCAGGGCAATAAGGAGAGGAAAAGAGGGTTCCCACCCCCCAAAACTGAACAAAAGATTCCTTCTTACCTGGACAGCAGGGGATCACTGATGTCTCTCATCCTGCTGGGCTTTCTGTTTCTCAGGGTCGCATGCAAAATCCTTTGCTTATCTGTCCCAGGAGACTGAAAGCTAGAGCAAACGTCCCATGCAAGGGGGGTCTGCGTGTAATGCTATCTATTTTCCTGCTAAAAGGGGATTTGAGATTTCTAGCACCCAAAATTCTGTGGTTCCCACAGTCCTTTGAATGTGGGACAGTTAGCAGGTAAACAAAAATCTAATCTTCCTTGAAAGGCCAAACTTTCCAGCTTGAATTTCTTTCTTCATCTCTATTCTATTACAATCTGTGTTTAACAGGAAAGAGAAAACAGAGAGGGAGTTACTTGGAGAATCTGAATTGGGATGTTTTACTGTCTTCAGCTTAATCCAGATAAAGACATCAATGTTAAAACAGGGAAAAAACTGCGGTGAATACACAGGGATTTCCAAAGCAAATGTCTCGTGCACAATCCCAGATTTCTACTCAGGGTCTGATTCTGAGAGGTATGGCAAGCACCGAGTATCCTTTTCCAACACAATTTTAAAGTGAAGGAGTCTAATGAGGAACGCTTGATTTAAGATTAACTCTTTGATGTTAAAACTCCGATTAACTCTTCCTTCTGGGAATGAAGAGTGTATGTTGTCATAGTAAAAAAATAAGTAATGGTAAAGAAATATTTGTTCTTAACATCATTGCCAGGGATCTCTAGAAATACTTAACAGGAAATGGTCCTTGCCATGGACACTACTTTGAATTAATAAATTAGGAATAGGCTTTCATAGAAATTTACTGGCAGTCTCACAGAAACACCCTCCAACTTCTTGGATAACCACAACCCATATAAATAATACATTTTTCTTAATCTCAGAGCTGATTGTATATTGCACACAAATCATCCCTGAAACTAGACTGGTACCTACTTGGATTAAGGTATTTTTTGATCTATGTACCTTAGTGGTTCATACAGCTCTATGTTCTTTATAAAACTATCATTAATTTATCTGAAGCAACAGCTGCTTCTTTTTTGACATTGCTACCTGTTTGCTATGTTATGCAATCAAATTGACTGACTGGAGTGCAGTCCCTTGGCCTTACATAGTGGAAGAAAATAAATGGTTGCCTATGCATAAAGAAGGAAAGGAAATGTTCTGCAGAGGGTTATTTATTCCTTGTTGAATAAACAGTCCACTTTCAAGATATATTTACAAGTGCAGACTGTGCTTTCAGAGGGTTGTAGGATTTTGTCTGCCATGAATACAGGAAAAGGCAATAATTCTTTGCAAACTGGCAGCACTGATTCAGCTGAAACTCTTAAGGACAAGGAAACTTCATTTTAGAAATGGACCACCCAAAGTTAAACCTTTGCCGTGTGTCTGTCCTTCCTTTAGCACTTTGGAGTTTAGTTCAAAGGCAGCACTGCATTTCCTGGGATAGCCCAAGTCAAGTAGATTAGCGAGCAATGCAGGTGGATTTTAAGCTCTAAGCATCTCTTTCCAGCAATAAAACACTCCTGTTCCTTATAAATGTGTAAATTATATAAAAAATATAAATAAATACACTGTTCCTACAAAGCAGAACATGTCTTCCCATCTCAGCCTATCTGAGCACACTGCCTGTGTGCTGTAGCTCTCTGTGTGTTCAGACAATTAGTGCTGTGCTTTGTTTCTGTGTTTGGACCGTATGGCTAAATCTCAACCCATATGTTACAACGATGCTATTGAAGGTGATTTGGAAAGGCACCCTAATTAAACAGCGCAGTTGGCTAGCTAGGAAATTCACCAGTGTGACTTAATATCACAGTATGAGTCAATCTGGAGAGTTGGTTTTATCTGGGGGAACTCAAGGCATCTTTGCTTTTGATTGCTGAATTAAGCATGCAAAATGGAGATCCCACAAGCATAGGGCCATGTTTAAAAAAAAAAAACCCACTTACCTGTGGGAGTTAAACTTCAGTTTTGTTTGCAGACCATCCATAGATACTTCCTAGAGGAAGACATTCTATGTGTGCATATAGTTACCTATGGTAACCCTGACGATATCGCTGATGTGAATTCAAGTTCACATCACCTTACATCGCATAAACAGAAAATCCAAGAGAACAGCTTCCAGTGCAATTTGCTGCTGAATGTACTTCAGATATCACATAAACTGGCTGAAATGAGGCCAAAAGTTTTCAGAAGATTTGTACCTTTGGTGTTCTGGTTCGACAAGGGTGGCAGAGTAATCCAGAGAAATGCTGCACTGCAGTATCTCTTCGTTGCTGAGAACCTATAGAAAAGGAACAAACGTAAACTGGGACCCTAACTACACTACTGCTTGTTTTAGAATTGCACTAATTAGGCCAGTCCAGGTCACGAATGAAAGCTGTAAGCCATCTTCTGCAAAACAATAGGTCGTCAGGTCAAGTCCAATAAGCATTAATGCACAGTAATTTTGTACTGCCCCAAATTCAAATTGATATCACAGCCAAATCTCAACTGTATTTCAGAGAAATAGAGAAAACACAACATTCCCTCACTTGCAATGAAAAGAAGGAAAACAAACTGTGAAAAAACACAGGGGGCACAGACTTTGCAAAAATATGGTTGTTCTAGTCAGTCTCTTTTGACTTGGTCTTTGCCCTTATCTTCACAAGGTATTTTAGAATCAGGGCCCACTGGCACTCACAGATATTGGTGCTTAGCCTGGTTTTGGAGCTCTCTCTTACTGCAGTTATTGAGCAATACCTTAGTTCTCTTAAATGCTTTAATTCTTTCAAAGGAAAAAAGAAAAGCACAATAGGGACTATTACAGAAGTATCCTGGGGTGACATTTTATCCTCTTTCTGTCATGAGCTGAGAGGTAAAAGAACCAGAAAAGAGAGAAATAAGCCATAAAAAAAAAAAAAAAAAAAAAAAAAGAGCACAAGATGACACTTGGATCACTGCATGTTAGAAATGCCATACAGGACCACAATGTTGTCTTCAGTCATCAATGACATCAGTTTGTCAGTGTCTTCACCATTGTTTTGCTGGGTCCATCAGGGCTAACTGAACACAGCACTGCTCAATTATCACCTGTTCATCCCATCCTAAAAATGAAGTTCAACTGTCATAAAATTATTGGAATTCTTGACTATTTTATATGCTGGCCACCCTGTCACTGTCATCCTCTGCATCACTCCTGTGCCCTGTGGGATACAAGCATCTCAGGTAAGTTGCAATGTGACATGTATTGAACCCCAGGGACTGGATAACTCATGGAGTTTTGGTAATAACTACAATAAATATACAAACAAATAGTGAAAAGGAAGATTTAACCAACATCTGTTAATGTGAGGGTTTTTTCCACCCTCATGTCCTGCTTTGACATTTCCTTTGTCAAAACCCTCTTACGTTTTGCTCACCATTTTACTTCATCCTTCTAGATTCCGGCTGGGATTCTCAGTATAGCAGTCACATATAAAAACTTGCCAATCCCTCGAAAGAAAACCAAACCAAACAAAAAAAAAAAAAAAAAAAAAAAAAAAAAAAAACAAAACCAGAAACAGCCTGGTTAAGTTTCTTTTTTGCATTTTCTCTATTACAGCTATTATCAACCTGTAGCAAGAGATAAGTTGTATGTATATTGTACAGTGACCTTGGTATCCAACACTTGCTTGCAATGGTACTACTGAGTTGAGGGGAACCCACCAAGAGGTGTCAGACTCAGGGGGAAAAGGTGGAATTGGACGGTAGCTGGAAAGGAAAAAGCTCCTTTTTGAAGCTTGTAGCAGCTCCATGGAGGAGAAAGCAATGAATGACTTTATTATTTTGGGGGAATTCCCTCGGGATTTTGGTTGTACAGAACCAGTTTGAAGGGTGTCAGTTTGCTCCACTCTTCCTTTCCCCTTCTCACAACTTCCTAAGGAAGGCACCAACTTCAGCTGACTCCTGCTGGTTTGTGCAGCAGGACCTCAAATCCCACAGCAGTTTGTCACAAACCCCGAAGCACCCATAGACATCTGCTGAAAAGACACTTTTTAGCGCCAGCCAGAGGTGGGTAGTGTACATAATCTTGCCAGAAGCAAAATCCTTGCTAATTCTCCTATTTCACTCCACACATTATTAAACCTAAAATATCAGCACAGCACAAAGCTCACAAAAGAACACCACCACAGAGACATTTCTAAGACGCTGGGGGGGTGGGGGTGGGGGGAAAGGGCTTTAGGTTCACTTAAATAACTACTCGATTCCTGAAGGAGATGCAGCATGTACTTCTGTGTCTCTACATATTTCTATTATTTCTCTCTCCTGTGCTCTTGGTGAGCTATCTAAGCAAGGTAGCAGAAGGTTCATCTGAAAGGCATGGAAGTTTTGCATCCAAATTTTCCTTCAATATGAATTTGTGAGACTAAGTCTTTGAACAACCCAGTCACCTGGTTACGTTTATTTATTTATTTTGATGTAATTTCTTGTTTTCTTCTTTATCTTCTCCGCAACAGCTGGCAGTACTACTGCCAGATGCCATCAAAGTCTACAGAGTATTAAACAGGCCAGCCCTAACCCTGGGCTTGAAAGAGTGGTGATGTCTCAGCAGCCAGAGGACACAGAGGAAATAAGTGAGACAGAAGGAGCTTGTCAAAGAGTTACAACTTCAAACTAACAAAATCACAAACCTGAGATTCAAACCGTAGCTTGGTTGCTCCAAAACCAAGCAGATTTACACACCTACCTTTTTTTTTCAGTTTGTCTTCTTTCATGGCAATTAATTTTTAGCAATTCTTGGATTTTGCACATGACTTTGCTGAAAATATCTGAATTGTGAAGGCAAGGAAAAGAAATGGATCTGGGCAAAGGTTTGTTATTTTGATGACGAATCCAGTCAGGCAGGTAGCCATTGCACACCGGATACCTCTCCCCTCTCTGCTGAGGTTAAGGCATGCGTATCTAGGACACATTAACCTCCCAGGTGATGCAAACCCACAAGTACACCCTCTTAACCAAATCAGTGGAATTACAGCCTTCAGCACAAGCTCAGGGCAAGGCTGAACCACTACCATAACTATGCATCCTAATGTCTTCTCTGCTCCATCAGAAACTGGTACAGTGACACCTATCAGTGGCAGTAATATGATAAAGCAATATGACTTTCCAGCAGCTGATTCAGTCATTTGCACTCCAGAGGTTTCTGGAAGCTTCCACAGGGTCACTGTGGAGTTATCCCTTTCGATTCCCTCTCTGAGGTGCATCTCATGGTGCACTATTGAAGTTAAATGGCTTGAAGTTAGCAGAGGATTATTTCCAGGATTATTATTGACTATTCACTGAGAGTTAAAGCTGAGGCAGCGGCTACTGAGAAGCCAACTGGAATAGGTAATGGTAAGGAGCTGAAGCCAAAGCAATCCAAGCCAATAGGATCACTGGAAGCCAGCAAGAGCTGTCTGGGGACTGTCCTGCTGCACATACATTTGGAGCACAAAAAGGAAAAGGAGAAGCTCAAGGGACACGAATCAGCATAGTTGAGCAACTCTGGGAACTTGAACATTGCTGCAAAGCCAGAACTTTGCCTTATCATATCCAAAGCTTATTAAAGCTAAATACTGCAAAATGGCAGAGAAATAAAGTCTGATCCAAATCAATATTTGGAAGACACAGTTGACAAAGAGCATAATGTATATGCCAAGCATCCTCTTAGGAACAGACTAATTTGGTGCAAACGTTTCTGAATAAGAGACACATTCATAAAAATGTCATGTCACTGGGTTTCAAAACAGCGTGAGAACTCCTTACTGAATCAGTTTCCAGGTACGACTCAATCCTTCCCTTTCTCTCCTTCACCCCCTATGACCAGTTAAGAGCAGTCACCCTCCTCAGTCACTTCCACAGGGATTAATTCATTTATCTGTGTTATGCAGACACTGGGATTACCCTGAGAGTTTCCAAGGTAGACAGAGAAAGTGGAAATAAAAAGCAGCTCCCTGCATGATTTGTGAAACATGCAAAATACAATAGCAATAAAAATAGTAATGAGCTCATTACAATAGAAATGGCCTCATTAGCAGTGCAAACGTCAGTCTCAGACATGGCCAGGTTCCTGATGATGCACGGAGTCCTTTAAACATTGTCCTTCCCTGCTCCAGCAATATAAAACCAATTTAAAAACATATAATTCCTCCAACCCTTGGGCTGCTGCCCATCTCTTTGCTCCCCCAAAAGGTGACTGGAAACAGCATATGGGGTTCAGATGCTCAGTGAGGTAGTGATACACAGGGAAGCGTGCTATGAGCAGAGGTCCCTGCTGTTCAAGCCTTCACTGCCACAAGAGGAGGAGAAAGAGAACTCCATTTGCTGGCAGAAAAGATCTGGAGCAATGCAGTGGGAAAATGTATTTGGAAATACTTTAAGTGGGAGAAAAACAGTTTTCATCAAAATGCTGGTAATGAATTCAGGGCATTTGCAGAGGGACAGTAGGAATGGGGATTATAAAACAGCATCAGAGGCGTTAGGCCAGTGAGTTGGGGTGCAGCATACAGACTGCATGTATCTCCTGCTGCTTGACACAAACCTCTCAGGAAGATGCAATGAAAGGTGATGGCATCTGCCTGTGGCTGGAGCACGGCTTCATCGCTTCACTACAGCCAGGCGGTGTGGTTTCTTTACTTTCAAAGTTTCAGGCAGAAGTATCACTGTAGCTGAGAACACGCAGGTCAATAGCCATGCTGGGGGAGAAAGAGCAGCCAGCAGATGGGACAAGGCATGGGAATGGCATTGCTCTCAAGGGGCCTGAGAACCTTCTGCAAAGGAAACTCAGTCACACCAGTCCTGGTTACTCCTAGATTCCATATTGCACAGGGACAGAGTGTACCCAAGCTCTGTAAAACAGGCATATTAATTAAAAAGAAAACACCCGTTTAGCTCTTTTTCTATTAAAATGTCTTCACACGTACCACTTGTAAGATAGTGCTGAGCAACTTGTATCAATGTATTTACCTGTGTATGTAAGACGACACTTACTATCTTCATTTTATAGATGAGAAGTTGTACTGCAGGAAACGCAGAGCTACATCACAACAGGAGTTACTGGGCTTTTGGCTAGAGGTGCAAGTAGTGCAGCACTTCGGGCAGCAATGAAGTTGACATGTAACCTTTTCTGCTGGCTAACAGCTATAATTTTGAGTCTACACACAGCCTGTCCTGGGTCACACTTTTTCCTCATTCCACATTTATATGCCTTAGTGATAAGATTTCACAGGGTTTTAGGGGACCTGAAACAGTAGGTGCTGCAGTACTATAGTCCCTCCACACATGAACCTCTCCATGACTTTTCCACAGTCATACAAAAGCCGAGAGCAGAGCAGGGAGTTAAGCCCCTGCGGGTCAGGCTGTACCCTAACTGTCAACCAGGGCCCCCTGTATACAAAATCCTTTATTCACTTCTAATCTAGGCTACCAGAAATGCACAACTCCATCAAGATCTGCAAGGTAATAATGAGCTACACTCTTCAAAAACGTACTTAAGGTTGAAAGTGATTAAAGATGCCTCAGCCTGCAATTACCTGTTACTCACTGGTGCTCTAAACGGTTCATTTTTCACATCATTCCAGGAAGTTGTAACTTCTTAAAGCAATGTTTCTGGTAATCATGGGAAAGCAGCAACAGCAGCATTATCTAATGCTGCAGCAGAGCCAGGAACACTGCCTTCTGCAGATGATATAACAAGTGCAGGGACGTGGCAGAGAGAGGCAGTGCCTGGTCTGACTGCTCAGCATCTCATTGCTGAGGACTGCTGACCACTTGTGAGGAGTTCAGATCGTTTCAGAGAAACACTGGTCCTGGGGAGGCTTAACCCTGCTTGGTCCGTATTTCTGAGACCAGCTTTGGCCTCAGCAGAAGGGAGCTCCTGGTACAGTTCAGTAATGTGGCACTCCCTCTTGCTGGGTTAAATTCCTGCTTCTCTGATGCTGGTCTAGGAATAAGACCTTTGGGAATGTATTTTTAGGTTCTCTGCTTTCTGATTTTGACATGTAGTTAAAGTAGCTATAACAGACACATCTGACCCCTAAGCCTCAACAATCTGCCTTCACCTTCATGGCTTTTAGTCTGTTATATTTTTACCAGTTTTACCTTTCATACAAAGTTAAATGAGACCTAGTTTTCTTGTTGCAAAAAAATAGTGCCACTTTGGCACTACACTGATAAATACATTGGAGAGATTATCACATTGCTTAAATAAAAATAGAAATATAAATAAATAAATAAATAAAAATCCCAGGCACTTGAGACGACCACTCCATGCCAGACACTAATTGCAGGACCAAACACTGTGGTTGTCCTGGCTGCCTCCACACATAACCCAGGGCAGGGAATGAGCCCTAACAATGGCTATATCAAGCTCAACAATTTGTGACAGGGAAGAGCATAACTTTTATGGATATGGGCTCCTTTAGATGGATGCTGCCTCGCTTTAGACACATACCTACAATATACAGAGAGCATTAGTTGTACACGTGCTGTGGTGAACAGATTAGTGTTTTAACTCTTGCTTCTGATTTTGCTGCTCAGCTTGTCACTGGGACATCACCACCCACCTTTCCTCAGGTAGCTGTCACCTCTGACACAGCATCACAGGGACATATGTCCTGAAAAGAGAGAGAGGAGGAGAGAAAGGAGCAGTGCTAGCAGACCAGTGGTGGGTTGGTGACCCAGGGCTTCAGGCTCTGCTTGTGCCTGGGTGCATCTGGGCTGTGACATGTTTCTGCTTTTCCGATGCGGACAAACCTATGCTTCATTAAGGCAGCCATCACACATGGCCATTTGGTGCCTCTCACTGCTTTGGTTATGGAGTTGAAAGCATAGAAAAAAAATTAACTATTTACTGCTGGTTCTGCTACACGTTTTGACTTGGAAAGGAAAAAATGTGCAAACACGTTCCCATTGCGTGTCCAGACTCAGCACTGAGCACCAGCCTGCTCCTCCCACGATGTTTTCTCACTCACTCTTTCTCTCTCCTTTATACTTTTCAAAAACTGTGGGATCAAGTGTGCTTCCAGGACAGCCTATATTGCCTTACATGTGCCTGTGGCTTGGAAAGCGCTATGATGCTTTGGTTTGGCTTGTTATTTCATCCTGATGTTATTTTATCCTGAAAGCAGTGATCACAGCTGCTGAGTTTGTGAATTTTTTCTCAATAAAATAACAGCAACGGTTTTTACCTGTTTGGAAAGCACTGTACACACCCATCACTGTATAAACATTCAATGACTGTATTACTAATAATTACCCTGGTTACTAATGACAGGAACTTACCTCAATAATAATATGTTTTCCCAAGATGACTTCAGCCTATTTAATCTCAAGGATTTATCTCAATAATAAGAGAAACGATACTAGAAGAAGAAATAGAAAAAAGATGTGCAACTAGGATCACAGAAGAACTGTATGTCTTCTGTGACAACTGTGGTGAACAAAATAAATGCACCTTCTTGCTCAGGTTTGCATCTGGAAAAATGAAAACAAAAACCAAACCCTAATTTATACATGATGTATTTATGCAAGTTAAAAAGCTGGGAAGGTGAGGGTATTCTTTGGCTTTGCAGTAACTGTGAGCTACCCAGCTAGTGGAGGAGGAGGCTGCAACCCTCTGAACAGCAGTGGAGTTACACGGCTGTGAGCTTGGGCAAGTGACAAGTTTTCAGTACAGAAGCAGCATCCCACCACTGGCTAGATTGTGTGCTGCAGAGACACCCAAACTTGCAGAAACTGAGTACTGGTGAGGAGTTAGTGATGGCTGTAGCTGCTCCACATCTCAAGCACAACTAAAACCCCAATGGGACTGGCAGGGCCCCTGGCAGCAGGGATAGGTCTCCTTTCCCACGGTCCGCCTGAAGCTGCCTCATATTCCTCCTGCTCATACAGGTCAGTCAGAGAGTTCTCTGCCTTCAAAGCAGAGAAAGGCAGCTGAGAACACAAGTTAGCAAAAGGAAATGAAAGAACAGCAACTACTAGATGATTAATGCTACCAATATGAACCTTACTGACAGCTCATAGCCTGGGCAACTCTGCTGAAACAGACTGACTTAGTCTTTTAAAACACGGGAACTGAAGAAAAAGCAGCTACCCACTGGGAATGTCTAAACCCATAGAAGAGTGATGAGCATGTCTGGGTTGAAGGAACTGGCTGGAGAAAATTTCTGGCAACGTTTGTCACTCTTTATCTGGGTGCTCAATATCCACTCAGCACAGTGAGCAGATTTTGGGGTACCAGTACAATGTCTATTAGCTGAAAACTCAAAGGCAGCAGCACGTGAACTTGTCTTCAGTTTTTCCAGAGTAGTTTCTCTGAGTTGTATTTTTCCACCCTGACCTATATTTCCAGTGATGAGTAATTTTTGTTTTCTATTTTTCCCCTCAAAGAACAGCAGACTGCAAAAGCTTTGTCCCAGCTGGGCTTTCCCACCCTTGCTGCCTATTGCCACATGGCAAAAAGGCAGGACCATGTGCCACAATCACACCCCACAGACAAATCTCTCCTGGACCACCAGACTCCCATTTCACTTACAGAGTCAGGGGATGCTGTGGAAAACTCAAAGGCATAAAGAAGAGCCAAATACACACTGAAATACTTGTTGCGTGAGTGCATGTGAGCATGAGATGTGCTCAGTTTTCCGTTATGGGTTTATGGCGTATTTATTCATGTCATAAAAACAGCCCCCGAGCGGCAGGCTGAAGTCATTGGCAGGTTAGCCCTGGTGTGAAACTTCCCACAAAAAGCAAATAAGGGCTTTCCCCAGGCCTTGGGGTTACAACAGAGATCTGCATTCTGCTCTGCCCAAGAGCTCTGAACTCAGGCTTTAAAGTAACCTGAAACAAAGGTCTGTACTCTGCAGCCACATGGTTTTGCCCATCTTGGCCGTAGCACAACGTGCAGTTTACAATCAGGGGACTGGTTTCACTCTGTGTGGCCAGGGCACATGCACCCCAGCAGAGACAGAAAATTAGTTTTGTTGCTTATCATACTTCTTTCCCACATTACACTCCCACTTCAATCTCCTGAAGGAGTTATAACACTTTAGTATTGTCTCAAAACACTGAAGACCAGCAGGGGCTGATTTGTAACTCATAGGAACATCTAAGGAGAAGTCCCAGTTTCCTGATGTTCCTTTTCTCATCTTTACATTTGGGGTCTGGTCACAGTTGATTTGCTAATAAGCAAACTAAGCACAGCACAAGCAGTCTGACATCGGGGGCATCTTACCTGGCCAAAGCAGAAAAAGACTTACACAACATCTTCTAAGATTTATATTTTGTGGAGGAGGAATATCACCTCTAGGAATCCAGCTTTATTGGATACTCTAATCCAGAAGAGATAAAAGCACTTACTAATTACTGCTGGGTTTTCTTTGAAGAATTGGGTTAAATCTCTTTTGAAAGTAGGTATCTGTGTTCATTAGATGTATAATTTAATTTGTTTAGGACCTTTTCCTCTTTGAGGGTTTTTTTCTAATGATATCTGTGCTTTCCCTTCTCCTTTCCCTCTCTTTTCTCCCTAAAGATAGGAACTTTTCATTCACTCTAGATTCCTTAATTTAAAAATGAACATCCCCAAGTTGATGCATCTTCTTTGGGGCCTATTTTTTTCTCACTTCCCCCCCTTGAAAATGTATTCCCTTTATTAAAAAAAAAAAAAAAAATAAAATAAGATAAGGATGCTCCTCTTGCTTGCCTGTTTAATAATTCTGAGATTTATTTGCTTGTGTATATTTCCTGTCTGAACCCTATGTTTATGTTATAATTTATCTGCCAACCATTACTATGCAACATTGCAGCAAGAGAGGAAGTTGGGCTGAAGGGGAACTTGCAAGGCCATTTAATTCCTATTTCTTCCCCAATTCAGGACCAATTCTGCCTACATCATTCCCGACAGAGGTTTTTCTAACTTGTTCTTAATAACCTCCAGTGACATTAGGTGCACAATGTCCCATGGCAACTTCTATTAATATTCAACTGTTCCCACTGTTAAAGTTTTTCCTAATGTTTAACCAAGATTTCCTGAGAGGCAGTTTAAGGCTGTGATTTCTCATCCTATTCACATGTATTTGATCTTGTTAAGTCTATCCAGCTGAGTGAAATGGTCCAGCTGAGCTCCGAGGAGCTTTCTGTACTTCTGTTCCCCTGCAAATATGGAGCTACACCCAAAATTCAAATAGGGATCATCTTTTGCCCTGACCATGCCTGACATCTACTGAGATTTTGCTGTGTCCAGGGAAAAAAACACAAACAAGAAAATAACCACCAAAAAATCCCTTATACATCACACACTGCTCTTAACTGCACAAGTCCCTTCCCCTTCCACCCCACCGTGTAGTACGACAACATTCTTCACTCATGCTCTAGGTTACACACAGAGGTCTTTGAGTATTGACCAGTTACTTCTTCATTGAGTATGCTAATATTTGGATGATGTATTGTAAATGAATTCTTCCCCCACCATGCAAACAACACCCAAAAATAATTTATACCTCTAATTTACTATACAAATAAAGAAAAACTTTGATTGGCTGTCCTGTTTCTTAAGCATAGGATGGGAATATGTACAATGTTACCAACTCACAGATGCTCTCATGGCTCTGTAAATGAAGACTAATGTCATAGTCAGCTTTGCCACTGGCCTGGTAGATTCATTTCAGTCAGCCAATTAACCCTTCCTTTACATGACTTCCTATGTTTGTTAAAGGGAACAATTAAAAAAAAAAAAGATATATTTGCAAAATACTCCGAGATGTACGTCTGAGAGATGCTCTGTTTTACTGTTCTCATGTCTGGGGATTACCATGAGAGTCTATAAACATCCTCAGTGCAAAACACTGCACAAGTGGAAGCAGCTCAAGGCTTCACGGCCAAGTAGGCAAAATAGTTTCTTACCTCCCTTAGGCAAGAGGGCTAGGAGGTTCCACACTCCTGGCAGCCACTGGTGCCCCTCAGCCTTTTATCTTTCCCTCTGAAGTAGCAGCCACAGCAGCGTTGGCTTTTCAGAGCTATTCCACAGGCAAAGCAGACATCTGCTAACCAGGGCAGAAGACAGCTGGGTCACAGCTATTTAGCTGCTTTCAGCAGTTGTAGTAATTTTTCCTGCCCCTAGCACTGGCCCTGTCTGGTTATTAATATTTGTTTTCATCATTATTACTATTATTGCTACTACTACAACAATGGAACAAATTCCTTCCCAGAAATACTCTTTTTTATTAACATATAAAGTTACTACATCCTGCAGTGATGAAAAGAGAAATATTCCTATTGTATTAGTGGGTGAGATTCCTTCACACTGGGTGATGGAGGAGCTATGGTCAGAACAAATTGGGTATCGGAGTCAGACCGCACTGAGCCACTGCCTCAGGCATCAGGAAACGCTGGCTTCCCTATTCCTAGAGCAGTTCTAGCCTTGGAGGCACAAGCCCTGAAAATGTGGAGGTCCCGCAGTGCAACAGACCAAACTGGTAGGAAAGCAGGAGGATCTATCAGACCACAAATGAGCAAAGAATTGAAAGCTTTTTTCTTTTGTTTTGACTGATGCCAAATGATTGTGTTGCTGCCCTCAAGAAAATGAAATCCTGAGCAACACAACACGTCATTTGGGGCTAATCAAAGTTTCCTTGCTCAGCGCCAAGCTGAAACACTTTTGGGTTTTTTGATCCTTTGGAAAAAAAAAAATAAAATATCATGGACGCATATAAAAAATAGGGCATTTTGGACTGGATATAAAAGGATTAAAATACTTTGTTTTCTCTTCCAAGTTTTGACCAGCTCTCTTGCATGAAACTGTTTCACAAATTTGCCTCAGTTTTTGTCCAAGAGAAAACAAAAAACAATAAACCAACAATCACAAAACCATTTGTTTTGACTCAAACTTTTTTCCCTTTGGCATCACACCATAAATTCATGATAAAGGCTGAATTTCCACCAGACGCTTTACTTTCAGCAAAGTAGGCGCTGATATTGAAAAGCTGCTGAGTCTGGCTCAGTGCTCCCTGCACCTGCAACTTGGGGGTCATGTCCCTGGCCAAGGGGATGAGCAATGCCTCTGTTGGAGGATGTTTCTGAGGACAGACAACAGAAACAGAAGTCAGAAGTAGTGTAGATACAGCTGAGCAGGCCTTTAAGCATGACTCTGCTGACCTCTAGATCAGTCTTGCAACCCCTGATCTCTTCATTATTTGGGCTACTCATGGGGACCCTAGTGCAGATTGAGGTCTTGCTGTGCCCAGAGTCATGGGCAAGTAACAAAAGAAATGCCAGTCCTAAGGAGCTCACATTTTGTTTTCAGTGCTTGTTGAAAGGAGCGGATGAGCTTTGGCCTGGGAACCCTGAGACTTCTCCAAGAAGACATTTAACTTTTGCCTTTGTGCGGAAGACGTGACTGCGGCAGATGCGGTGCTGAGGCGACGGAGCCGAAAGATCTCAGCTAGTAAGAAGGATAGATATCTCTTGTCTCCTAACTGACAAATCAATAAACGCTCCTCAAAATTAAGCCCTGTGGGTCGTGCTGCATCATCAAGTCTGAAAGCACAGCCAAGCCTCTGTCTCACGAGGCAGTACAAGGGGCCCAGCACCACAACACAAAACCCCAGAAGCACAGGGCCAAGAGAAAGCAACATAAACCCAAGAAACGCACAGCAATTTACACAGAAATAACTTCAAAAATCCTTGCTTTTTTTGTTCCTTAGTTCATCCTTAGCAACACACAGAGCAGAGTCTGTAACAAAATACATCCAAACATACCTGCAATAGCTCTCTTACCTCATGAACCGTCACACTTCACAGCCTCCACCGCCACTCGGTTTGCAGCACGCCTCAGAAGCAGGAAGTTGCCCAGAGTCCTAATTTAGAGGTGGAAAACAAAGACAATTTCTGTAAGATCCTGACCCTGCACGACTGTCACCAGCTGCTCTCCTCCAGGCTGGCAGAACACAGTAACCATCTAAACCACAGCTTCAGAACAAGATACCTTTGCAAATGGAGGACTTCAGGCAGCTGGGCCTGAGCTTGTCAGAGCCCACCTGAGCACAGTTAAGACCCTGATTAACTCCCCTCAAGGAGGCTGAGAAGGTCCCTGGTACAGAGTCTGGCGCCTTTCTTCCACCCATATGTCTGTGCCCCCCTCATGGCACCACCCCAAACAAGCTTTCCTGACATTAAACTGTTTAGCAATCCCTTGGAAGTACTGAAACAGATCTAATTATTTACACAATCAGGGAAAAGAACCCCGCTGCTGTTTCCCAAAAAGCAGGTAAAACGGCTCACTGCAACAATGCAGGAGAGAAAGGAACATGCCACCCCAATGCCCCATGGAGTATGTGCAGGAAGTCTCTCACTCACTCTGCAGCTTGTTGCCAGCCCCACAGCTCTTTTCTGTAATGGTGGCACAGCACAGCAGAAGTTCGAAGGGGCTTATTTGCTGCTCAATAAAACACACAAACTCAAACCAGTGAATTCTCCAAATCCAAATAGTACTTGTGTAAAGCAACCCAGCCATATCCTCTTCCATCAGCTGCCTGAGAGCAGGGTAAATCACAGCTGTGATGAGGTGTCCAGGCAGTCTGATTCTCCCACCCTCCCCTCACATTGCTTCACTCCCATGGAGCTCATGGAGCTGAAAATAGGAGTGATGGCAGCATAAGTGGCATTGCTTTGTGCTCTGTGGCTTCCCAGCAGCTCACTTAGGAGGTAAGGAATGGGAAGTGAAAGCTCCTTGGGCTGACAACCCCAAATCTGAACTGTAGAGTTGAAGGTCTCTCGTATACCTATTAGAACACACAGGATGGAGTGCAAAGACATTGCTTTTAACCACCTTGTGTGTTACCTGATCCCCTCTAACTTGCACAGGGAAGATGGATGTCTTTGGGTCGCCAGCTCCTCACAGTGCCGCCATTGCTTCTCCCCCTCAAGCTTCCTTTCTCTGTTTTGTTTTTCTATATTTCACCTTCTTTCTCTTTTCTCCCCGCTGCTGTTCTTGCCCCAGGGTACCCTGGCCTTCCACTCCCCCAGCACGCAGGGACAAGCTCTTTGCTCCTTAGAGCACAGCCCTTTCCCAAGGGAGCAGTTTGTCCGCTTGGAAACCACTTCCAGCCTGCTGGGGGAGTAGGAGAGCCAAATCCTATATTTTTCCCCCTCCTTAATGAATTCTCTCTTCCAGCCCTTGTGGGGCCCAGGCTGTTGAATGTCCCTTGCCATTCCTTCTTGGTGTTTTGCTTTGCCCAACTTTGCATGTGCCTTTGTGCCCGCAGGTGCCCCCATGCCATGCCTGTGGATCCCAGGCTGCTCCCTGGGTTGGGCAGAGCAGGGGGAAAAGAAAGCACAAAGCCTGATGCACGCCATCTGCCAGGACCATGAGGTGGATGGGGATTCCCCAAGCAGATTGCAGTGCTGTGCATCAACAGTTAAACCAAGGTGGGAGGCAATAAGAACATGAAACTCTGTTTTTTCAGATAGAGCATGAGTCAGCTCAGTCACATCCAGGAATGAGGAACAGTAGGGTGGTCCCAGCAGCACGAAGCACAGACAATGGACTCTGTAGCAGCTGCATTAACTCTTTAAAACTTGTTTTCAAGCCCAGAAATGATCAATAGAAACTATGGAATGTGCTAAATTACATTTTTCTTGTGTTTCTAAAATTAGATACCACTTCATGAGCTTGTTGCCAACATCAACTGCCAGAAAGGCAAACAAGCAGAGTCAGTAACCTCTGTTTCAAGAATTTGACCATCCCCAAATTTCTCTTGAAGTCATGAAATTTTTAAGACTAACCAGACAGCCTCTAGTACCTTTAATTTGCTTTTGTGTTATCATTACTCAGTTTCTCAGCCTCCATGTGCCCCCATGTCACATCTTCAGACCACAAAGGTAAAAGCATTTGTTTAACTGCATTTTTTACTGTGTGCTCCAGAAATGCTGCTGTCAGTCCATATTTGAAAGGTTTGTGACAGAGCTATTCTGAATCACCCCTATTTATGCAGGAATACAGACTGTGTTTAGTTTGATCCCATCCAGCAAAATACATGTTTTTACGAGTATGGCCCACTAATGTCACAGCTGAGAGGCGAGTGTACAGTTCAGTTCTGGAATCAAGGCTTGATACCTTGCTGGTCACCAGCCTGGGCTGGTATTATGGAACCACCCTCAGTTCAACTCTGTGCTGTTGCAATTCACAGATGCACACAAACTTGTCATGAGTTGGACCAGAGTCAAGTCTCAGCCAACATCAGTTGCAGGGGAGGCAAAAGCCTTTTCTTATTGCACAAGGGAACACACACAGGGAGAGAAGTTGGTGGTGTGGCCCAGACATAAATCAGTGCTGGGAACTTGAAATTAAGACTTTGCTCCAGTGATGAGTAATCTCTTCGCATAATTCCCCTCTGGATGTTTTGGATACAGCAACACGTTGTTTCTCCTGTAGCAGCAGATTTTGGAGGGGCTTTCTTATTAATTCATGTCAACTCTAGTTGGGCTGCAAGTCTGTCCCAGTAAAATGAAAAAATGGCTCATGTTTGGAGGCTTAGATAAACACACAAATGTTTTTAGAAGAATGAGTCTTCCATTTTAAAACATATGTGTTTCCTCCTTTATATCTGTTTTGTCTTTGGGTTGGTTTTTTTTTGCAGACTTCTTAGTAAATGTGTTGGCATGAACAGTATGTTTCAGCTAAAGAGAGCTTCCAGAAAACAAAGGTTTCAAAAGTCATAATGGTTGATTCATCATGGTGAACATCTGATTTCTGCATTTACTGTACCTCCAGTGAGGGTGTCATAGTATTGACCAAGACTGAAAGGTCTGATACAAAGTTGTAATTTTGATCAACAAATGCTGTAAATTATCTGTGTACCATAACCTACAGCCCAAAAACTGTTTACAGAAGGGTTTTCTATATGACTCATTTCCAAGGAAGTTACTGTCTGCTTGTTAAGGTGGCCAAGGTGGGAGAAAAGGTGTAAAATGAATCAAATAAAAATTACTAATTATTCACCCTCTTCTGACATCCATAGAGGTGACCCAGTTGCCTGGATACCCCTCACGCATTCCCTATGGGGAAAAAGAAGAGAGGTAAAGATAGAATAAGACCTCTCTGTTCCTTTGGAGCAACATTCATTTGTATGCCTCAAAACCATCTACCTCCTAGCATGATAGTCACTTATGTCCAAGACTTTCCATCTAAAAGCAGATTCACCTCAGGAAATGTGTGAACAGAGCAGCTAATTAGTACAGGAGTGAACAGGGATTTCTGTGCCTGTTCTACACTGGACGTGGCTCCAAGTCCACAAAATCACAGACTGGTTGAGATTGGAAGGGACCTCTGGAGGCCATCTGATCCATCCACCCTACTCAAGCAGAGCCATTTAGAGTCAGTTACCCAGGACCATGTCCAGATGGCTTTGGAAGATGTCCCTCTCAGGGCAGCCCATGCCAGTGCTCACTCACCCTCACCATCACAGTGCCTATAGTTCAGGTTTGCACCAGCTATGAAAACACTGTGAGAGAGTTGTCAGAGAAATTAAATTCACACCTTCATTCCCACCTTCCCAGGCTACTACAGGGCTGGAACAGCCTGTGGGCTGTGACCAGTAATCAAGCAACTACGAACTTGGTGGGTTTAGTTGATTCATTTTCTGCATATTCAAACCCATTTGAGAGTTTTGTTGTTAATCCAGTAAATTCCTCTAGGAATCTTTCCTTTAAAATCCATAAAGATTTTATCTGACATAGTTTAACAGACCAGCACAGGGTCTCTATTGTCAAAACCCACTAAAAACATTAAAAAATTAGGCTTACGTTGTGTTCAAGCCTAAGCTGATTTTTTTTAATGGGAGGAATCTTCCCCCTAAAGTAATTTGTACAAGGTCCAACTCAGCATGTGTAAGCTTTTCCAGCTGATTTCCCTGCTCTCTGTGCTCTGGATTGCACAGCTGGTTATGGGCTTGGTGAGTTGCAGAGACGTTCTCCATACACCATTCCCGTCTGGAGAACAACACCTCAGCCCTGATAGACACAACCCTAACATCACTTGTTTAGTTCTGCTGACTGCTCCCAAGCATCCTTATTGGAGGCTTCAAGTTTGGAGTTAAGAGTTGATTAAACTGACAGCGCTGCCTCTCTGCAATTCACTGCAAAACAACTGAACTTGTATTTGATCTCATTTCTTGGAAGTGTAACCAGGCAGTGCTGGTGTTAGTCACAGGTTACAGTGGAGTTATGCTCCCTTTGTATTGCCACACACGAGATGCTGACCACATTAACAGGAAGGCATGCTGTTGTTTGAGCTGGTGGAGGGCTGGGTGTCAGGCAGCATGGGAACAAATTGGCATGAAGGTGTGAGAATGCTTCCAGGTGAAGCAACGCTGTGCTACATGAGAACAATCCTCTGCAAAGGGGCAGTAAGTGTGAGGAGATATAAATGTGGGAATTCACCTGAGACAGAAACACTGACCCAGGAAAATCCTGCTCAGGAGAGTTATGTGAGCTTTTAACTGGAATCAGGAAGGAAAGTTGGTTTGAGTGGTTTTGGGGCTTTTGATTTTTTTTTAACAGTCTTTAAAATCACACAATTCCTATTTAATATTCTTCGCTCATTAAATAGAATTAATTTCTTAAATTACATAGCAAAGAGATCTTAGAGACACAGATCAGCTGCTCGGGAATTATCCATTCTCCACTAACATGGGCATGTCGTTACTGTTGTAAAATCACAGCTTGACTGAGCACGGTGGGGTCACTGTGCTTATCTCACAGTGCCCATGTCTGTGGCTCTGGCAGATCTCTTTTGAAGTGAACTGGTATTTTGAGTCAGTGGTGAGTCAAAGTGAGCTAACCCTTGTTTCTCAGAGAATGGAACGACATGCAAACCTTATCATCATATGAGATAATAGCCAGGTTTGGGAAGGAAACAGATTTTTGTCAAAGTGAAAATGCAATTTCGTAATATCAACTCACTTTTGCAAATAACAAAAGAAATCTGGAAAAAAAAAAACCCCAGTAAAAATAATCTTGGCCCATAGCTATCAAGAAGTGTTTTTTTATACATAAAAGGTAAAAAATTTACTTGATTTTAAACTTTAAAACAGCAACAACAAAAAAACCCCAACAACAACGTATCGCTGCCCCTTTTTGCTTATTTTTTTCTCTTGAATCTGAAACGTTTATTTAGAAAATTTCAGAAGAGAGGAGAGCTTTTCAGGTCAAGAGATCCAGTAGAAAACATCCTTCTTTCTCAACAAACTGCATAAGAAAAGTTTTTCAAGAGGTCCTAGCAACTACAAGTAATTGCTAATAGCAATGGCTTTTAAAGCACCAATTATCAGCGGGATCAAACCACAGCTCTTACACAGTCTCACAAACAATTCTCTGTACTTTTTGTTAAACAAAGCAGTAACAACAAACATATTTTTTAACTCCAATGAATAAATAGCCTCTCTCCTTCTCACACGCTTGACTACGAACAATGCAAACCTTTGCACAGCAAGAGGTCAGGTTTTTATGGGCACCTGGCAAGATCAGAAGTGCCACAGTTCTTAACGCTTAGTTCTTGGATTTTGACCTACCCATTTAGAGAGCTCAGCCACTGCTGCTTTGTGTTATTTTCCATAGACAGGGTCCACCTTACACTGTCATATTTGAAACTCATGGAAGAAATATACTCTGTATTAATGTGATAACACTCTAACATTGTTTAACCACTGTCCATGTTGCAAGAACATCTTCTGGTCCCAAGCACTTTAATAGAATTTGCTTGTAACAGTTCTCACCACACACTTTTCTTGCAGCTTACAGACACTTATAGCCATATGTGGAAGCAACTGTAGCACTACCCTGCCTATTCCTATGACTCCTGAGATGCTGTTCAGGTGTTTAAGAGGTCTTTCACTTGTTACATCCTTCAGCAATGCTCAGGGACTGCAATCTATTCTCCCATCCTTTTAAAAGCTGTAAACCCAAACTATTTACAGGATGCCTAATGCTTCCAACTTCTGTTTTGTTAAGGTCACATTTTTTTCCAAAGCGTTTGTTCACAGAAACTTTCCACTGTGCTGGTCATCACCTCTTGTGACTAATTAATGTTTTTCCATAGCTAAACATGAGGAAGGGCAAGAAAAAAAGTCTGCCTTAGCCTACTGATATAGGATAGTATAAACAGAAAAAGCTCTATTTTTACTCTGTACTGGATCCAAACCTAGCGATCCATAAGGGCAAATGTACCTTTACAACTTCAGTTACTAATACATACAGTTACTAAACAAATAACTGGACTCCAAGACAAAAGGTGAATAAATAATGACTGGGAAGGAAACAGCATAAGACTGGTAGTTTTCTACAAATACATCACCATTTGTACATGAACAGCTCATCCAGTATTATAAATGGTCTGTTAGTGTCTTACTGCAAAAGCATTTTCAAATATATTGCTCCGTAGACTATATGATTTTTTCCTTAATATAGCATTCAAGCTGGATTAACTATCTGGTTTGTCACTTAAATAACAAATCAAATTGCTCAAAAATGCTTATTTATTGGGTTATAAATGTAGGATTTAAAAGGCAAACCAGGGTTTTCAACCTGATCTCTAGAACTTTACAGTAAAGACTTTTTGTTATAATGCTGGAACACAGCCACATTTCTGAGATGAGGATCCTTAAAACGCATTGCTGTTTGGTTGTAGTGTGCCCCCACAATAAACTCTTCATGTAGAAAGCACTTTTAAGTTAGTTTAAGAAGCAACCAAAGGGATCAGGTTTTTTTCTTTATGGTAGCAAACAAAGGCATGAGCTGTGCATTCGAGGTGCCTGTGTTGTAACTGAGATGGTGAGGTTTGCTGGGAGAGAATGATTTCAGCTGCATTGCTTTGCTGAATCAGGGCCTTGGGACTGACTGGTGAAAATGAGTAATTTGAAAAGTGCAAGCTCATTTTGTCCTTCTGCTAATTGATATAACACTGTTCTTGCTTAATAGGGAAACTCATGAGCTAGGGGCTGTCTTTCCTCCTCCGTCTTAAAACCCACAAGGAAGGCTATTCTTGTGTGCCTCTTTGTGAACCAGTGGTACTAGTTTAGATAAGAATTTCCATACCTTTATTGTACTTCCTCACATAGATTTTTCCTACAGATGACCTTTTGGAGCTGGAAACTCTGAACGTTGTGGAGAGTAGATGATTTCCTGACTGCTACTGTAAGTGCACTTGAACAGCAGTCCTGCACAACAACCCAGCAAGTAAAACGTGAGAATAGTAAGATTAAATGAGGAGTTATGGTGAAACAAATAAACAACGATCAAAGTCAGCTGAAGAGTCTGATCCTACAGGACAGGAGAAATTGGTGTTCTTTTTCTAACTCAATTTTTAACTTCTGAAGTTGGAAATAGAATTTCAAGCACCTTAAAATCAAGAAGATTAGTAAAAATTGTGAGACACTGTCGCAGGCAAGCAAAAAAAAAAAAAGGGAAACTGCAGAAGTCTTTACCACTGCAATAGAAGAGAGAACTTGTAATTTAAAAGTCATCGCAAAGTAACTGGGTCCAGATGAGGGAGATCCCAGCACTTTATGAAGCATTTGTGCAAGAAATGGGAGAAATAGGAAGGCCTATGGAGAAAAGGCTTAATATTTCAGTTCAAAGAGGTAGAAAAAAGCTGGAACACAGCATGCCACTTCCCGTAACAGTGACACTCATCTGCAAACATGCAACCAGAAAGCACAGGGAGTGGAAGGAACTCCCAGAAAGAATAGGATTAGCATACTGAGGACAGGATGATTTCAATTAAGGACAGTGCTAATCCAGGCATGCGTGAAAATATCTGTGCCAGAGAGTAAAAGTCCTGGAAATTCCCCAGCACATCTCCTCCTGTCTGGGCACAGGTTCTGGTCTACAACCTCACTTCTGGGCATGTGGGCTGGCATGGAAGTGTGAGCAGAAAGACTGAGCTGCTTTATTAGTGCTGCACAGCCCAAATGGTCTTTCTCTTGGTCGTTGAGACTGGTGATGGCATGGAGAATATAAGAGGCTGAGCTAAAAAACTCTGACAGAAAAGGAGGCAAAGGGGTCGAAAACTCAGCCACCTCTTCCTACTAATGGCTTTTTGCCATTTTGCTAAATGAAATGTAGAGCCTGTCTTCACAAGTGTGATTAGCATAACAGTGCAGCAATAGGCACTGCAGGAAGAAGGAAGAAATGCTGATGTCCCTGAGATGTCTAACTGCAGTGGGAGGGTTTTAGTCCCTCTGCCATGAAGCCTCAGTCTTTGAGCACTACACTGAGGATTTCTGCCCTTTGAAAGACTGCTTTGAAGAGCTGTACCTGAATAAAGATATAAGGTATGTACCACAGATAACTTGCTACAAATACACGTTCCCAAAGAGTCCAGTGTACACTCCAGATTAAATAAATGTATTTTTCCAAGGATGCATTTCCAGAGATGCACATCAGGAGTATTCAGACACATGAAAACCCAAGCACAGAAAATCAGCAAGTCACTTGTGAGTTTTGACACTGAGCAGCAGGCGCTGTACTCTGCTCCCCAGCAGTGGCACCAAGGGAGCTCTGTATACTTCAGGGAGAAGAGGAGAAAATGGTGAGCAAAAGTCTGTTTGTTGTCATGGAGGCAAAACAGTGATAGACAAATTCATCCATCTCACAAGATTGCTGTCACCATCTTCTCTACAACTTTTATTTATTTCCCATTTCCAGTACATGTGTATAGAGAACAGCAGAATGATGAAAGATGAAATAACAATGAGTTGAATGACAAATTCAGTAGATATTATATAATGAACACATTCTTCAGAATTGTTTAGGAACAAGATGTATCTTGTATAAATAAGACAGAGGATTTCAGCATGGCATGGGACCATTTCTGTCCATCTAGCTTTGCAAAGGAATTATGCGGGGAAAGTAGAATTACACTTCAAGCAACAAAAAAAGAACTGAAATTATATTGGTAAGAGTAAAACAAACAGACAAGAATCCTGCCTAACGCTGTTTAAAAATGTGGAGCTGTTCTAGGAAATTTAAAAAGAAGTGGGAACTGATGGAAATGAAAGAACTAAGCTTTGAATTTAGTAAACGATGCTTACTTGATTACACCCATATGCAGTCACTGATGAGCTCTTGAGCAGAACTGATGAAAAATTCGATTGTTTACATGTATTAAACCAAGCAAATGGGAATCTGAGCTCAATGTGCCAAAAAACCTTGAGAATAAAACGCTAGCAATAATTGCTACATTTTATGTGTCAATGGCATGCCAGCAAGGATTCTGCATCAAATTCTGACCAATGGAATAAGGTTGGGTATGTGAAACTGTAATATCACTTATCTACCAGGCAGGCCACCTGATGACTGACAACTTTAATTTAAGCGTGAAATTGGCTGACTAGCTGTTGAAACATCCATCCCTTTTGACAGGGATAGTAGACTCTGGATATTTACCACTAGAAACTTCCAAAGTCAGCCTCATGCTCTACGCATCTTCATCTCGAGCAGCAAAGAGAGCAGCCTTAACTGAAATTACAGCTCTCCCTCAATGAGCTGGGCAGTGATTTTCTCATGGTCTCATTGGCACATACCATGCCTGCCTCTATGGAAAGGTCCATGTGCTCCTGAAAATACTGTGGCATTGTGTACCCAGAGGACAAAGTGTGATCTTTGACGCAAGGGTGTGAGTTAAAATCAGAGAGACTTTATATTATATGGAATAATATGTGAATCAGAAAGGCAGATTTTTAATCAGAGCCCTTTTTGTGTTCTTCACAGCCAAAAGTAGTGTCACCAAAAGAAAAGAGCTTGAATTGATTCTTGGGTTGTATGTACGTGATCTTGCATGAGAAAACTATGAATATAACCTAGTAATGGGGTTAGAGCACACCTTACCTTACGGCACCTGCACAGAAAGCTACGATCTGTCTTTTCAAAATAAATACTAACTGGGAGAGAGAATAGTCAAAATAACCATGACAATTGTACATTTATTATGTTACTGAATACCCTGAGTATTACAGTGCTCTCTTGCCTGGACAGAGGAGGTATTTTAGCCTGAAAATAATTGTGCTTTGGTAAGCTAGGACAAAAACGTATCATATTTTTAAGCTGCAATCTCATAGATGAAAAGACCTGACATGGTTCTAAGGCCTATTACATTAGAATGTCTTTGCTTATTTAGGAACTTCATTAGTACTGACTATCATTTAATTATTCTGAATTTGGTATTTGCCATCCACTCCAGGTTAAGGGAGTGTTTACAGCTAAACAACAATTAAAACAGGAGCCAAACAGCAAATTCCCAGATCTTTCCAAATCACCCTTAAATTGTGAGGTGCCTTTTTCCAGGACTGTTTTCTACCAGGGAAACCACCATTGATTCCAGAGACTTTGCCACAGCACCATGTGAAGATTTTGCTTTCCCTCCAATTCTACATTGAATCACAATAAGAGTTCTCCAGATCAGTCCAGTCACTTCTGAAATATTCAGTTTCACAGTGAAAAAGGTCCACAGAGGACATCCTTTTACTCACAGTAAGAAGGGATTGTCCATCAGCCTATGGCTGAGAGACCAAGACTTTTGGAAAGAGATGACATTAAAAAAACCCCAAACCCGAAAACGTATCTGCCAAAATAAAAAAAACTTTCTTACAATTTTCTGGCTATTAGAATTCATTTGCTATTGCCTTCTGCTGTTTTGGCTGCCTGGTGCCCCAAAGTAGTTGTAAACCTTACCCATAGCAGCTCTGGAGTGACTTTGCTGTGCCAAAGCAAAACACAGGATACTAATGGTGTTTATCTTTCCTAAAAATGCCATCTAAACAATGGCCTAAGGGAATGGTAAAGTACATATGAAGCCTGAATGCTGCATTGACTTTTGGATTGCAACAGAAGGCTTCCACAGAATTGAAGGATTACTGCTAATTTTTATTCAAAAAGGAAAAATAGAACTAAGGAGTGTAACTTGTACATGTAGAGTATGCTGAATGCTGCATCAGCCCAGAGACTATTAGCACGTAATTAATTAAAATGGCTTGGCACTTAGGCTTATGCTACTGACACTGTAAGAGGTAATGCTGGCCCACTTTCTACTCTCATTACAATCCATGTCAGTAGAATGGACACATTTGATACCATTTCCTGCTCTTTGTTACAGTATTTGCCAATAGCAGGAGAAATCGGTTCTGTAAAAGTAAGAAAGCATTGCCAGCATTGGAATGGAGGAATAAATTATTCTCTGGTGCAGATTATAATTGTAATGTAGTTTGGTGAGAAAAAAATTAACTCTTCCTTCTGATCTGGTCAAGGAAATTGTTCTATGGTGCTATGAAACAATGGTTTGAATTAGGGCGTTAAGTAATGAAGGACTCATATGAACAGCCTTAGCTATCATGAAGATATGCTTAGGTAAGTTTCAGGTGCTCTCTTACTCCAAGCTTACAAGTTTACAAGCTTATCTGTCCTAGGACATGCACTCAGTGAAGTAATCTCTCAGCAAGAAATTGTTCTCTTTTTCTAGAATCAGACCTTCAGAGCAGAACTTTCATTTATGTTTTCTTAAGGATCCATTCTTGAAAGGAACAAAAAGAAAAGAAGATGTGCAGTCTGCCCTCAGTACCTGTTTGATAGCAAAGGGTGACACAGTCTTGCAGGTGAGTACCCCAGACAACTACAAGAACTTCTTGCCAGAGCATCCCACCAAGATCAGCCCTGCGCAGAGCTGAGGGTGTCTTGCTTTGGGAAAAAAGCAGGAAAGGTAGATGTGTATAATAACAAACAGGAAATTAAGAAATAATTGGATTTTTATAAACTTGAAGTTTCAGCTTGTATTTTGGGATGATAACTTAGCTCCTTCAAAAATCCACTGAATCAGAATAGGTTTCCTTTGCCAGAAAATACTTTCTTCCCAACTATTGTAGTCAAAGACTGTACAAAACCCCAAGGGCTCTTGCTTTCTCAGGTTTAAGGATAAGGACTTGCTCTGACATTGCATGCAAAGGCAGCTCGTCAGTGTCAGTAAGTCCTCTGAGCTCCTTCGACCTCAGTGGGGCTATGCTGTTACCCCAGCTCAGGCTCAATCAGCAGCACAACCATCTTGACAATACTGAGTTCTTGTGTATCTGCACAACACATTAAATGCAACTCTTGAGCATTTATTAATGTTGCAGTATCACCAAGAGCTGATTAATTATAAAGAATTTCTGCAGAGCAGCTAAAGGGAGAGAAATGCACTTTGAAGAACAACATCATCCATGCCAGTTGTGTAGCAGAAAGCTAATTATTTCTGCCTATGTCATTGTTGTTGCCATCAGAGGGGAGAACTGGCATTTCTCCAGCTTCTAATACTTTAAGGTAATAACGAAGAGTGTCTCAGCATGCTGCATGTTAGAAGGAGATTTAATGTGCTTGCTGAATATTGTATTGAGTTCCTGATTTGTGTCAGCAAGACCTGCTAATTCATAAGAAAAAGTGTCGTCGGGACTTATTTTACATACATTTAGACACGAGTAAATTACGCTGGAGAAAGCCTGACTGTAGCTGTTAGTACTTGCCACAGATCTTGTCTGACTTGAAAGGTTGCTAAGGCATCCACCAAGGTATAGACAGACCTTGGTACACAGCAGCCTGCACAAACATACCCCTCTAGGATACCTGCAGGCTGTCCTCAAGAATGGCTTGTGTATTTTACTCCTGCTACTCCTCTCTTTGCAGAGAAATCTCCCAAGACTCTGTCCCTACCAGACTGTGCTTCCCATTTCTGTAGTGTCTACACAGGCTCCTGCTCCTCCAGCATCACCCAGACTCTGGAGCAGCTTTGCTGGTTCAATGATGCTGCTGGGAACAGTATCAAATGGCTTTTGCAAGTCCCCTCACCTCTCCCTTTGTAATATAGAAAACCAGCCCCACTTTGCCATTTAAAAATCACTCTCAAAATGTGTAGGGGACCCCTCTGCTCTCCTCTGTGGCTGTGATGAACAGTGCAGGTCAGACAGAAGGGAGCAAGTGGCTCATGTGGCTCCATACTGGAGTCTCCAAGGCTGCAACATGTATTTTGATACCACGAAATCCCAGAACCCTTCATAAAATATTCATAGCTTTTTTTTTTTTTTTAATGCTGCATCTTCTAATTTTAAAATTCAGCCCCTAAATAATTCAGCAGACTTATGGGGGAAAAAAAATTAAAAAAACCCAAAAGAAACCAAGTTTCCAACAAACAAAACCCCCATCGAGGTTGTGGCACAGTTACTAAATTAAATGTGTCAAAGATTCCCAACGAGTTACTTATTTCTAGTGAGAGATTTATAGCTGTGGCCAATACCTCTAGGCATTGAGTCTTTTCACCATCCAGAAGCCATGTTAATACTGATGGCCTGATCCTGTAAGGGTAGGGTTATGCTTATGGGATGTGCAACAGCACATTTGCAGGTCTGTGACAAAGTAGCTGGTAAGACCCTGCCACAGCCCTGCGATCACGCTTTGTCCCAGATCCCACCTTCTCAAACTGCCACAAACTATAGCTTTGCACCATAAATCTTAAAATACTATTCCTCCCTAAATACCCCACATCCCTCCCATCACACACATGTCCTGGTCACAGCCTAGGGGGAATTCGATCACCCAGTATGGTGTTACAGACATGAAGACACAGAGATGGAGAATTTGGACCTTTCCTCACATACTTGGTTGCATAATTAAAGCATCTATTTTGGTTTGAATTTGTGTGCTTTCAGCTTCTAGTTCTTGAGCCTTGTTACAGTTTTTCTATGCTAAAAAAAATCCCTACTATACCCCAAACTTTCTCTTTTTCCTTCGGTAAGTGTTATCCCACAGAAACAATCCCAAGTGGGCTTCTCATAGCTATTTATCCATATACAAAAAGACCAACCACTCTTAAAGAGTAAATTATGAACCCTTCTAGCCATCCACCTATTTTTCAATAACCAAATTTTCCTCTCTGGTTTGTTGCTGTTCAGGGCTGACTTTGTGTAGGTTATTCTTCTGAATGCAAATTCAATTCACCTCTCACTGCAAAAATACAGTATGTCCCCTGAAATGGTAAATATGCCAGCTAACTTTCCCAATTTAATTAACTTCTCCCTAGTGGCCTTGCTTAAATAGACTTCAAAGTTCAAAAGACAAAAAATATGAAGAACTGCGTTTTAATAATGCGCTTGACAAAAATGAGGGAAAAAGAAGTTTTCATTATTCGGTACTGAAGTCATGGAAACTTCTGTGCCTAGCAGCTGTTTTGCCTTTTATAACATCAATAATTTAAAACTTAATTGTTGTGCATTATTTGGTTAAAGAAGATTATGACTCTAACATTTGCATTTATTTATCAGTAACGGTAAGATAGCTCTTCCTCAGTGAAAATATACTTGGAAATTCATTCAGCCTGCAAACAAAAATCACAGAGTAGCTCATCTCCCATGGTACTATTTAACCACCAAGAAATCAAGCCTCTGTTGTGGTGTATGATGAGAAATGTCTGTTTATTACCAAGCCATTTTGGTGACTTTTCTGCAGTGCACTTTCAAGCCATTTAAAAGGCATATTTTGAGGGTAATCTTTGGGAATAACAATGCCATTATATTGTGCTTAAGCTAAGTGAAATTTCTTGGTTGTATCTTCAAAGGGCAGGAGACATTTCTTAATGCCTTTCATTTATCAGAAGAAATTAAACCTCCCTGGAGCAGTCTGGGTGCAAAGGACAGCACTGTCAACCTTCAGGACAGCAACACACAGAGTTGCACACTGTCAATTGTCACATCATAAAGGACTTTACAGGCTACAAGGCTGAGGTACTGCTTTCCCTTTGAATTAAAGACCACACAGAGCCCATGGGCTTTATCTAAGACTGGTGGAGGGAAGTGTAAAAAACTACCGAGTACCTTGAGACTGTCCCAGGACTAAGAGAACCCCCATCACAAACCTGGACACCCCACTGGAAACTTCCTTTTGCTTCTCAATTGCCCTGTTACAGGCATTTTGCTCTGGGACTTCTACTTTCTCCTCTGCACAGGCATGCTTCATGTAAGAAAAGCAGCATGTAGCTGATGGGCATTCCAGCACCAGGAGGGCCCTCCCTGATCCTCTCAGCTTTTAAGATTAGAGCTGAAAATCCCATGCACTATTAATTATGGGGAATTTTGATGTATTTGTCTCAGAAGAATGAAGGCTTGACTTAACTTTCCAAAAATACCACCTGCGGTCCTGCAGAATCCCAGTACTTCCCACCCAATGCTTAGATCGCCATCATTTTTTGACAGCAGAGAATTGGGAGGGAGAAAGGGTCTTTCAGGATTAGAAAGCAAAATGTGAACTCTGTTGGGATTAAATGGCACAGAAAATTCATCTGCTGTTTTAAATCCAGCAATCTGGTAACACAGAGCACTCTTGAGAGCCTAATCAGAGCAAATCACTTTCAACTGTTGATTTGGAAAAGGAAAAAAAAAGGATAGGAGCAAAAAGGACTGTTAGAGCTTTCTTTTACCAAGATGTACAAAAAAACCCAGAGAAGGTGGGAGGTAAAGATTTCAAAGGAAGTAATTTTGGTGCTCAAATCCTATGGACCATTTCTATACTTACGTCCTTTTGAACATACCCCTGACGCAGCAAGGCAAGCACTAGGGATGATGACCTTGGTGTAGAGATATGTAAAACAGAAAAAATTAATAGTTTTGAAAAGTTTACAGGTTCAAAAGGACCACCGATTCTGTGACACATTTGACAAGACTTGAATCTGCAGGCGTTTGCACACAGAGCATAACATTTTCCACTGCCACAGTACACACAAATCTGTGTTTTGCAGAACTCCAATGAATTCAACTCTGACAGCAATTAGTCTCACCACCTTATCATATACCACAAAAAATCAAGTCACACGGAGTACAAAACTAAAGGTTGGATTTTCTGAGGTTCCTAATGCCTCTTCAGGCATCTGTGCAGAGTTTCAAAATGTGCATTAATGAGGATCCACGGAACACTGAAGTTACTGCAGAAAAAATTACTCCCCAAGCTGCAGGTTATGATCCTGCTGGGAACAAGTTTGTTTGTGTGGTTTGGGTGCTAGGTACTGTCTGTTCTCTCAAAATAGGCAGCCTGAGCAAGCTCTGCTAGTTACTGAGCTAGCAGATAGCATGCAGGTTGATTACAAGCATCCATAATAAAAACTAGAAATCCTCAGGAACAGTAAATGCCCATAGTAAAACTTTAATCCCCTTTAGGGAAAAGAATAAGCAATGACCTTCTGAACACCTCATGTTAGAAATATGTGAAAGGTGGCAATCTATCTGCATGCAGACGGGTGAACTGTCATTAATAACAGGGACTATGTGTCAGGCTGCAAACTGCATTTTGGATGAGGATCTCTCCTGCTGTCTTTTACCTCCACAGAGTGATAAAACCCACAGAGGTGTCAGGAGACGGTCTTGCCCCTGGCGCACAGCTAACAAGCATCATTAAACTCTGATGAACATCCATTTAAATTGATCTTTCTTAGTCAAAAAGTTGGCTCCTGTTCAAGGCAATGGCTTATGAATGCCTGACCTGCTGCACTGGTCAGAGGAAGCTGGGTAGACAGAGTGAGACAAGCTAAACCAGACAGGAGGCAAAAACAAAGAAGGAACTTGTGTCTGAGAGATATTCCAGGTAAAAGGCAGTGCCAAGGTCATTGCAACCAACACAGGCACGGCAGACACAAACCTCAACCATCTGCATGTTCCTCTCCAAGGAAAAGGCTGCTGCTCTGCAACACTCAGAGGGGGTGAACTAGTAAGTAGAGACATATAGACTAGTAGCAGAAGCTGTTGCATTAGAAGACAGAGGAATTGGCAGACATCCATAGCCTTGACCTCAGACTAATGCAGGAGCATAGAAAGTGTGATTCCATCTGTAAAAGTCCATAGAAGGTGGTGCTGAGGGCCTCGTGGAGTGCAAAACCACATTTTGCTCAACCCTTGCTACACTTTTCATGTGCTTGCTCAGTAGCAATGCTGTGGTCTGTGAACGTTAGCATTCAACAGAGCTCAAGGAAGCGCAACAAAGCAGCTCTGTTCACACACTTCAGCCCAGAAAACAGGAAATACTAAATAAAAATCCACTAAGTCAGTTGGCATTTCCCTGAATATTTAATGTCTATAAAAGTACTTGCATGTGTTTAGCAAAGCATTTAATTAAGTGGAGCTGGGTGGTAATATGTACTCTGCTAATACCTCTTTATTGGCAATTGCTTTCCCTTGTGCAACGTGCCTGTCTTTTGTGTTTAAAGGCCTGTATTTTTACCACCACACCTTGCTCTTAGGAAGGATCCAAAGTCATCTGAAAATGACTGGTATTCCAAAACCTAGGGAAAAATCACCCACTTTCTAGATAAACAGAGCTATTTTCCTGGTTGCAAAGAATACAGACTGTCCTAGAAGCCTGTAATCTGCTGCATTTTATTTTGTATTTAAATGCTGTATTTTCACTTCAGCGGGTTCTATTATCAGTCTCACCTGGTCATTCACAGAAGAACACTTCACCATTCATTATCTGCCAGCACGAATTACAAGTGGAGCATTATCTAATTATTATTTTAGGGAGAATAAACCAGTAGAAAACCTCTTGAAATCCCAAAAGGTAATTTGGAAGCAGATCTAAAGGGAGAGGATGCTTCAAGGCCATCTATTATTTATGCTCAGTATGCTGACCTTTGAAAAATAATCTTAAGTTACACACAAAAAGCACAGAAAGACCTGACCCAAATGTCAGTGAAAAAGCTTACATTGGGTTTTAGTGGGATCTAGATCAGGCTCAACACTAAATTAATTTCAGGGTTGTTATAATCTTTATACTTCACTATCTTTCATGTTGCACCATATGGTTATCAAAATGTATTGCATTTCCATCTGGGTGTGTGCATGAGCTGTACATTAACTCTCAAAAGTGAACCTTCGTTATGAGGATAAAGAGGTTGTTTTTTACAGCTGAGAAGGTCTGAAGGTACATATCCACCATGCAGTTGTGCTACAAGCATGTATTTACCCTGGTACGTGCTATAAATGGGTGTGTTTCTTGATTTTTATTCTTGTCTAGTCCTACTGACTAATATTTGCCCACTTCATAGCCTGTGAAATGGGGGGATAGTTCAGCTGACAGAAAAAAAACCCCAAACCATGAAAATATGCCCATCAACCCAAACCACCTTCATGTCCATATCACATGCACCTTGTAAGTTTGGCTGGAGGCTGAAGAGCTAATGGAGAGGATTAACATTACTGCTTCAA
>NW_009925904.1:0-12465 GCF_000696875.1 Nestor notabilis | reverse complement strand
CTTTCCCTTTTCCAGAGTTTCCTGCACAAATGACATGCTCTTTTGAGAGGGAGGATCTAAGCTACAAGAAAGATCTTGTTATGCTCTGGCTTCATAAACGGGAGCTTCAAAAATCAACAGAGCCTTATTATACATGGAATAAACAAAAACACCATGAAGGAACTCACTGTCTGTTGCAGATTCATGAAGTGAGAATGGGCATGATTTTCCAGCAGATAGGAAGTCATTCACTGCCTTCAAAGTTTCTGGCTCCACAAAGATCAGGGATCAAGATGCCCAGTACTGTTGCCTGCAAATACAAACTGGGAATTGTGGGAATGCAAGAAACCTTTTCATGCAGGAGTCAAGAATCTTCCCCTGTCAAATCCCAGAGTTCACAATCCTCAGTGTTCTAGAATTTTTGGCTAAGGGTTGGAAGGCAAGAGAGAAAGCGTAAGATGTGCAATAAATTACATTTATTTATACTTTGCTGTAGTTTAGAACCCACTCAGTTTATACCAAAAGCCCTTGGCTCAGAAGCACTGTGTATTTTGCATAATACACAAGTACTCAGAGAAAAATGTAGTATACAAAAAGTAGCCAAGATTTTTTAAAGTGACTAATGATTTTTGAGTGTTTAAATCTAAATAGCTTTAAATGGAACGTAACATTCATAGCCCTTGAATAAACCTTTTCAGATCCTCTTAAGGTAGATGCTACACTGCAGTGTGGAGGTACTGTAAGAAATCTGGGCCAGCAACTCATTTTTTAATTCCATATTTTAAAACTAAGGGGTTTTTAATCCTCCATAAGGACTGCCCCATACAATGTAAGTCCCTTTGAGATTTCTCCAGATATCCCTACAAGGGTATGGTATTTTCTTAACATAAAGTCTCAATCTCAACCATTCTCTTAAACACATTTAAAAGTTTATGTTTGTTTTTTTTTTTAATTTTCCTTTTTTATTTTTCTTCAAAAATAAAACCAAATAAATGTGTTCTGTAGTGCGCTTCCTGTGTCCTTCACCAAGTGCAACTTCTTTTAATAAAATCTTCTACTTTATCCTCCAAGCTTCATCCTCCATTTTCTACCTTCCATGTTTTCATGCCACATCATGCAATTACTATTTTTCCTTCATGCATATTCTATCCATTATTATTTTTTTCTCCCAGATACTTTTCTTCTGTGGTTTGTCTGTCTGTGCTGCTTCCATATCTCTGATGTCTTCCTCTTACTCCACCTCCTTCCAATTCTTACTTTGACTGCTTGGATGGATTCTGACATTCAGCATCTTCCACTCCAATTCCTCCTCTTCTCCAGCCCCTTCTAATCAATTATCTTCCCACAGTCTATCATCTTCCCTCACAATTTCCCAAAATAATATATTGATTGACAAATATTTCCATGATCTAACCATCTTGTGTTTGTGACAACTCCAAAATGAGCTGCCTTGTCCAGCCATTAATCCAATCTTTCAGCGGTCTTCTGTTATGAGCTCTCCCTGTGCCATCCTCTTTGCTGTCAATCAGCTTTTCTGGGTATGAACAGCCTGAATTTCCTCTTTGGTTTTCTTTGCACCACCATCTGCACTCCCAGTTACTTCTCATTACTCTGCTTCTCACAGTTTTCCCCCCACATCCAAGTTCCTAACCCACTTTTACCCATTTCAGCATTCCTAACATACATTCCAGCTCACACTGTTATCACTCAGTTTCAATATTCATATCAGGGATACGAAGCAATGAGCCCAGGATAAAAAAATAGAGCAGAAATTCAGGGGATGGCTTGTGAAGCATGCAGCTTTTAGCAATCATGGGCAATGACATTTTGAGGCTGCTCTGCTCAACCAAAAGGCTGGAGGCATCTCCCTTGGGATAGTAATTGAGGAACTAGTGCTCTCTTGCCAACAGACTCTCTCTCCTAGTCTCTGCCAAACAGACATGACTTGGATATTATCCTTCCTCAGCGCCTTGAAATCTGTGCATACTAAGTATTCATTTTCCCTCTTGTTCAGGTTTTAATTCAACCTCTCTGACCACAACAGGTGGTGATTTTGGAATCGTGTGCTGAAGAGGTGCTCATTGCTGTTCTCGCAGGACATTGTATGTGTAGTCCAGCAGCAGATGTTTAGTACTATTTATATTTTCCCCACTCATTTTAAGTGCATATTTAGCACAAGGCATTGTTCTCCTTTCAGTGACTTCTGCATTTGCTCATTTTTTAATTTGCTTAATACTGCATTGCTGAATTGGCTATTCCCCTGTGTCCTACCAAACTCATACCTAAATTCGCACATGCTTGTGCGTGATTCCTCCTCCAACCCCTGTCACTTGCATAGGACAATGCTGCCATGAGAGGAGCATATAGAGAGTATAGGGACAAGGAAAATAAGGAGAAAGTTTCTGTCTCATTTAGTTTTTGCTTCTAAGCAGGCAAGTAATGATAGGTCACAGGTTCAGTTGCATTGCTGAAGTTGCTGGCTAGGTTCATGAAGAGTCAAAGAGCAGAGAAATAATAGAAATGAGAATGGCGCCTGATGACAAAACTGTGTAATGGGAAATCTTTCCAAACCAATTTCTATAGACACATTTGAGTACTTACACACTCCAGACACAATCAGTTTATCTCTCTGTGGAAATGTTGGAGTCCTCCCCTCCATGTCCGTCTCCAAAACAGCTTCTCCAGGCTGCAGCCCTGCTGAGAAACCAAAACATTTTTCCTGAGCACTGTAAGAGTTGCTCATGCAAATCTCATGTCCTGTAGGAATCATGTAAAGAGCTGGATCTGGATGCCTGAAGAGCTGATAGAGCCAATAGTCAGAACATTCTAACCTGTCCTCTGGTTGTGTGTAAGTGGGATATCCATGTCACAGTGCCAGTTGTAAAAGACAGGCATCCTTTAAAGAAAACAGTGAAGAGAATAGCAACAGCCTCTCCTGAAGCATGATTGAAGCTGGGAAAGATGTGGCAGTGGTCCTCACTTACTCTATATGCCTGTTCCTTGAATATCTTTTAGATGTTGGTTTATCTATTCAAACATTAAGAATTGACCTATTTTGTTTGTTGTTTTTCTTGTATTTTTCTTATATATTTATATACAATTCATTTCTCAGACTGGTTTTGCACAGAGCAGAGAAACAACATGAGTCAAGTCAATAAATTGTTCCAAACTAAGTAACCTGCTATGCCATGGAAAATTGGATTTGTTCTTTCTCTACTGATATGGAAATCTGAAGTCCTGAGTATATATATGTATGCTGTGCACTTCCAGAGTATAAAACTGGAACAGAATTATCTGATATTCTTGGCAGGAGGAAGATTTTATGCCTTTTACCTCTACCAAGTCAACCCAGCAGAAAGAGAAAAGGATTTTGTAGTGCCTTTCTCAGCCATGAGAACCAACGTTAGGTCCATTAGCTTGATTTTAATATTTCCCAATTTGATTAGAAGTGCTAGCAGTTGGGGAAAAATGTCCTTGGACTAATAACCACAGCAAATTTAATAAGGGAGCAACAGAAAGACACTTGCTGCACAGCCTCACAAGTGACACTCTCAGAGAAGATGATATTGCTTGTTCCAGTCTCTATACACATGGAATATGATTAGTATTTAGTTCTTCGGGATGATGCTAGGAACCTGGACTGCTGTCTGGAATAGCTGAGTCTCTGAAGTGAGCACGAGTTTTTTTCAGGTTACTTAGTTCTGATGTTCTTCGGGGGAGTGGGGGGTGGTTTGGTTTGCCCTTTTTTTTTCTTTTTAGAAAAAAACAAATAAAAAAGATTGATGTGATGTGAACACAGCCTTAAGGACAGCAATATAGATTGTGCATCTTGGCTCAATAACTCCTGTGCCAGGAGGGAGACAGTGAAATCAGTTGGAGACCTGAGCATGGTATGAGGGCATTATATAGCCCATGGATATTTTTTTCTTGACCTCTTCTTTATTTCTCTCTGCCTGCATGAGTGTGCTTGAAATGAAAAGTGAAACTGGCACAAACTAAAAACCTTATATTTACATTCTTTGAAAATGTTCTAGCTCTTGGTTCCATCTGTGCAAATCAAACCCCATGGCTGGATAATACACAAGACCTTATTAAAAAATACTAAGCTGAATTATATGCAAATTAGGGTTTCATTGTCTTTCATCTCATAAAGCCTAATAACATTACAGATGACAACCTTCTTACCAAAAATAGTTTCTAATACAAATTGCCTTTGACTATATTTACAATGTCACTTTTAATCAAGTAAATTGTCAGACTATTGCACTTCCGTGATCTACATTACACAAAAAATATAATGAAGAGGGAAGTGGGTGCAAGTGCTTTCAGCTTTAACTGGCTGCCCATTTCATGCCAATTACTGCCTATTCAGTAAGCTTACCCTTCTGTTCTTAGAAAAATACTAGATACAAATGTATGGGTTCCTCTGAAGGAGACACAGTGCAGAAAAAGCTTATTCCACTTAGCAAGAACATTTGTCTTCATAATTACAATTGCTTTTCGTACTCCTATGCAATTAGTAAATACAAGCTAAAAATAGTTATTTGAATACCAATGTGGTCCCTGACTGTTTCTTTATTATGTCACTTTTAGGGTAGTTCACTGTTCCATTTATTTGTAAGTTAACAGCTTTATTCAGATGTTTTTATCCCTGCAGGTGCATTTTCACTCAGTGCACACACTCTCGTCCACTACATCTACATGTGCATCTCCTACAAGGACAGAGGTAATACCTGCTGTCCTGTGCCCTGTTCTCAGGATTCGGATAACATCCTACAGCTTGGCCACACACTGGCATGTTCTCTGTGGTTTCTCCCTGGGCATGTTGAGACAGAGGTTTTCAAGGACAAATGCAAGTATTTCCACAGTTTGTGCTTTTTTTGTTGGTGGTACTGGTTTTTCTTTAGAGCTCTATGTAGAAGCAACAAGCATTTGAAAGCAGAGTACTGAGATTGAGACTGAGGCTATCACAGGCAGAAGATGCCCATCATCTCACACAGATGCCTGCTGTGGCTCACAATGCTTTTAGGAGCTTGCACCATCCAAACCCTCTGTCTGCAGGTACTGCTGTTGCCGGCTTGCACAGTGCACCAAGTACGTAAGCTCTCTGAAAAGCCAAAACTGAAAGAGTTTCACTACCATCCAAAAGGGGAAAGCACTGATGCAAAAGCTGCATCGCTATATAGCCTATCACTATATCATTATAGGTGCCAAATGGGGAGAAAGTCCCAATGTTTTCCTGCAACACTGGCTGGGTGGAAGAAGAGGGGAAACTAAATATTGGCCGACTGCCACAACAGTAGGGCTGGATCCTCAGCTGGTGGACATCACTGTAGTTTTACTGGAAACAAAGGACATGGGCTGATTTACACAAGCTGTGGAAGAGAAAAATCAGGAATAATGAGTCCAGACATCCAGTCTCATTCACTGTATGAAATAGTTCTGAGAGCAATGGAGCTAAAGTCATCTAGTTTCAATGTGTGGGTCCCCTGACATCTGGAAAAAGTGGATTTATTAACCATTTCCTCTCTTTGGTATTAATAGAATTTCTTCCATAAGGCCAGATGCCTATTTTCACAAAAGATGTAGGAGCTTATCACAGTTCCGTTGCCAAAGGTAGCTGGAATCAGCTATTGGGTTTAAATGTACTACTGAAGGACTGACACACAGCTACAAAGACATGTGTACATCTTAGAAGGTAGTCTAAAAAACAGCATAAGCACTGAAAAGTTTCAAGTCATAAAAAGCATTATTCTTTCATCCTTGTTCATTCTTCTTTACTCAAAATACAGGTTCCTCCCACCAGAACAGAATTATTTCAGATGGAAAATGAACATGCTCAGATTTAAGCTTGTGCTTAAAATCACTCAAAGCCTGATGAATTATTGGCCTGTGGAAAAGAGCACAACATAAATGCAAAGAACAAGGACGAGGGCCTTAATCTGAGGAAATCAGGGATAAATCTCAGCTGGTTCAAATGGATCAGAGATCTTCTTCCCAGGTTTTGAATCTCAGGCTGTTTTCAAAGATGTCTATGAAAGGTCTAGTCCCTTCTGACTTCTCAAACCCAGGCATATTGAAGCAGTTGGCCTTGACCAGAATTTTGCCTTTGAGATTAGGACAGCTTCAGGTAATCCTGTGCTTTTTGACTTCCATAGGTTTTTGCTAATGGAAGTGAGCAGAAGGCAAGCGGCCAAAGGTTACAAACAGCCCTTGGAACATGAAGCAAAGACCCAGCATTTATACAGTGTCATGAAGGCTCTTGCAAAATGCTGTTTATGATCCTTTGAAGCAAGCCTGGATGTCTGTTTGAAACAGCTATCTCAAGGTATTTTTTGCATGTGAACAAGTGGACTTGACAGTAACTAGTAGAGGGACTTCTACTTAATGTTGAAAAATGTCGCTAGCTGGTTTCTTAATGCAGTGGCTGGATCAAGACAGTAGGGGAGGATCGCTGTAGATTTTAGACTGACCTGAAGCAAACTGTACCTTTCCACAAGATCTTAAAAATACTTTCATGTTGAACCCAAAATGAAACTTTTTTTTTATGGGGTTTTTGATTTGATCTTGTTTTACTTTACTCTCAATGTTTCCTCAAAAGGAAAGTTCAAAGCACTTCATTTTGAAATGAACCATCATGCTTTCATTCACTTTTTCCTCTGGCTGATGATTTCCACTTCTTTCAGCACAAATCCGCATAAAATTTCTGCCCACTCAGAACTTGTATTTTGGGGGAAACAACTGAGCTTTGAAATACCTTTAGCTCTGAATCATGTGTGACTTTACCTCAATAGGAAGAAGCAACTCAAATCTGCAGGAAACCAAACCTCTGCAAGTGTTGTAGGCAGTTATCAGAGGACCTGCAACAGTCCTGCTCTTGCTGACCAAAGGGTGCCAGTCCCACTGTTTGGTCCCTCTCCTGCCCAGCCACTTCTGCTGCCCTGTGGTAAGACAGGCCAGAGAAGCAAGTTGCTAAATACTAATCTCACGCTACAGAAAGGAGTCTCTTGACAAAACAGCATTAATCAGAGAGTTCTAAGGAGTAGAAAAGGGGAATTTCTTTCATACTCTTTGAAGGCAAACTTTCAAAACCAGGTTTGCAAAGGTCACCTTATGTGCAGAGCTACTGTCCTCCTCCTGGCAACTCTGATCATAAATTGAGAGCTCCAAAATGAGGAAATAAAAGGTTTGATTATATGCACTAAATTTCTATGATACTTTTCATCTCTTTCCAGCCACTGGACTTTGCTTCCTGTAAACTGCCTCGTAAAAAATGTCTTGTGTATTATCTTCAAGATGTGCTAATTTGGTTCTGTACCTTCCTCGTGACAGGACCTGCAGCAGCACCCAGCCCAATCTCTGACCCCATTTTGCCTCAGATCACCCTGATGCCATATCAAAGAGCCAAGTTCTTCTCCTTTTTATTTAGTGCCCAGTTCTCTTCCAGCAACGTTCCCTCTGTTGGTGGGGGTACTAGGAGCTGCTATCATCTCCTTCAGCAGCCATAACGTAGAGGTCATCCACAAAAAGCTGTTAGAGCCTGGCTACGGGACCACTAAGACAAACATGTTGCCATCTTTGTGTTCTTTCTGTTGTTTTATTGTGGTCATTAATTCTCCCAGCCCCTCTAACATCTCTACTAATGGCTGATGGAACTGCAGAACCGCCCTTTCTCACTCCTCACCTTCCAAAAATCCCAGCATAAAAAGTATAGAGCACATTAGATTATTTGGGGAGGAAGGTCTTTCCTTCCTCAGGTCTAGTTCACTGAGGAAGTAAATACCAAGAATTATTTAAACATTACATTAGTCCCTGATGGTCACTGATAGTCCCTGTGGCAGACATATCAGTTCTGGCCTCAGGAAAACTGATTTCTAGCTTCACTTTTCCTACAGATTTCTTTTAGGCAAGTCATTTAATTTGTCAGTGTCTCAGTTTGCTGGCAGCTGAGTAGGGATAACAATTGCTTTTCCCACTCCCTTGTACATGCAGTTTTGGCTTCTTAAGATCATTGCACACAGAGGTGCCTGAGCCAGAGGCAGCAGCAGCCCTGATGCTTCAGGACCACTAGCATCCCACTCTTGCAAAGCCAAATGTTGTATTCCCATATTGTCTGTATAGTAAACATTAAAAGTTGCCTGAATTAATGAGTTAGAAAACATACAAGGGAGAGGAACAACAAATTTTAAAACCCACAGTCCTAAAACTTTCTTGTGTGTTTAACCACCGAACATTCAGAGATCTCAACTTTCAACTTTTCAGGGATTCATTTTTAATTCTTATTGGTCAACAGTATTTGACAAATGTTTGCAGCTACAAATATTAAGCACTGGCTTAACTAGAATGTTATATAGCTCATATATAAAAATATACACAGATGCATGCCCTGCCTCTCACTCACGTGAAGTTTTTTCACACAGGTCAGTTGTGTGTTACTTCTGTTGCTTTTTATAGAACTACTATTTTTATCTATAATACTCTTGCTTTTCTTACTGAGAAAAATATTCTGCAGAGCAAATAAAATACGCATTAAAACACTATAAAAGCTAAAAAATAAGAAATACAGTATCAGTTTAATAGTTGGATAGCACCTTTTTTCCCCTAAATACAAAGAATTTAGAACATTGAAGAGGAAAAAACAAAAGAATGAAGTTATGATATCTAATACTCCTTTTCTTCAGGAAAAAATAATGCAGGACTAATTTTCTCAAATCCCAAAAGAGTGAAAAAACTCCCCATCCCCTGCTCTTTCTCAATGCAATTTTTATTCTTTTGATAAATTAAAAAGAATTTAATATGCTTTTTCATTACAGTTTGAATAATAAACATAGGTGTAAGCTTCTGGGGATTACATGCTAAACAGAAAGGCACACAAACTATATGTGGCAATTCCCAACTGTTAATGTGCAGAGAGTGGGGACAGTGCTGCTGGAGCAGAGGTCAGCCAGCAGCCCCAAAACAGCCAGTCACCTCCTCTCCTGCTCCTCAACTCACTGGACTCTGCAAATCCTACAATTATCATTTCTCCAACTGGAAAACAAGTGATTTTGTCTTCTTTCAGATAACGCTGCTGCTGCCATTCCTTTGTGGAGTTTTGCCTTTATGAGCTATCTGATATTTATCCAATGCCTCAAACGCTGAAAGCTGGAAACCTGCCCATGCAATGCTCTGGTTTCTGTCATTCCACTGAGTTTGCAGGCCTGGTGCTTGTGCAGCGGGAAAGTTTCTCCTTCTTGAGGAGATTAAATTAGACCTTTTCACCCCAAAATGTTTTTAAGGGCTTGAAACCAGGCCCTGAACTACTACAATATAGGGCTTTCTTTTTGCCAAATTATAGCTGCTGGCTATAATACTGAGCCTGACCTGCATCATGTCAAAGATCTCATTATTTTAGCATTACACCATGAGAAAACATTAGGAGCAACAGTAGAAACATGCTGTCTTCTTCAGGGGCAAAGCCACTAGCTTTCTAATGAGTTAGGTTTCTGTCTTAAGGCCAAACCCTCAGTATTGACTTGTGGGTCATTTCAGCAAAGGAGAGATCTCAAGGGGCTCAGCAGTGCAATATGAGGCCCTAACAAAGAGCACAGAGATGATCTCGAAGAACTGATAGTTTGGGAAAAAAGGAACAGCAACAGAGACTCCGCAGCATGGTGAGTTCTGCCTGCCATCAAGAGGAGACTGGGCTGGCTCGCATGAGGATGGAGGAGAGCTTCTCAAGCATCTTCACTGATACACAACGCTGGCCAAACGTGCACTCTCTAAGAGGTCCTAGACTCCTTTTCACTCACATCACATGTTTGCAAATAGGGCTAAGCAACAAACCACTTTTTTTTAGTCCCAGAACATGACATGCTTTCCAATATGCTTTCCATACTTGCAAGCAAATAGATCAATTTGTTTCACAAACCTTCTCCTGTCTCCATTCAGCTGCCAGAAGGATGATCTCAGGACAAAGTGTGCCAAACAACAGAGAATATTTTTTCAGTGAAAAAGCAAAGTGATTATAGAAATAGCCTATAATAGTCAAGAGGTGTCCTCGTCCCCTTGAGCCTTTTAATTTACAGAAGTCAAATTAGGAAGACTTAATGTATAGCATGCATAAGAAAGCTGAAACTTCTAACAAAATATGCTCAGTACCATTTTCTTCATGCTTCATTAATAAAGAACAAAATGTCTCTAGACTTTCTGTAACATATGCACAAAGCGATTTCAAACCAGACTGAGATTCTTTTCAAATGAGGGTTATAATATACTCAAGCAATAACAATGCTTTTTTTTTTATTGCTTTGCTTGTAAAGTTGTTTCCATGTTCTGCTAGGACAAAGTTATTTGTCATTTTTGCAAAGTATAACTTGTTACTTTAATGGTTTTTAGGACCTTTCTATTTCAGCTATCGATCCAAGGTTGAGTGTAGCCTACAGCAGAGCTGAGCTTGGGGAATCAGAGTGCAAGAGGAAGACGATATTTTTCTATAGAAATTACAACATTTCATACAAATTAGAGACACAAAAAACCAAAGTTTTGATTTATCTTCTAAATCATATATAACGCATAGGGATCTCTGCCATCAAATCACAGAAAAGCAAATGGGATTTCTAGCTCTTCCAATTTGCTTGTCTTGTTCAGACTGCAAACAAAACAGTTTATTCATTGGATGGGTCTGAAACAAAGAACCTCCATGGAAGAAATGCAACCATTATGGTTTCTACCACAGACTGTATCAGCAAACTAATGATGTGTCCTGTTTTGTCTTCAGATGCAAAAATGCCATTATTACCACAGGCTATCTGCATTGAAGAGTAGGGCTGTAGCAGTCTGGGCAAAAGAAACATCTACCCTGATACTGCTACGTGGGGGAAGTGTATCTGCAGAACTGAAGAATTTTTCATATCCATTTCCAGACGGAACCAGACAGAGGCAATTCCCTAGGTGATCTTTCAGTGAACACAGTCTTTCTCTGTGTGGGCAAAGGGGAATCGAAACCATCTCACGAGTATAAAATATTGGATAATGAGACAATCTGGGGGGAGAACATATGCTCAGGAGATTAAAAAAACTTCTACTAGCTTTTAAAATGCATGTATGCTTCTACAGTGGGGTGTTAAATTGCATTATAAGTATTGAGACATCAGTGTTTACCAATGTTTGCAACTCAAATACAAGCATAGAGTAGAAAATGGTGAAACTATTTAAAGGTGTCAGTGTATGGATCTGTCAGGAGAGGTTTGTGTATACTTTGATAGCTATTTCTTTCTTGTTAATGTTTATGATGGCCTGATGTTCCATGTGATGCAAGTCATATCTGATGAGTAAATGGCACCAAATCAGTCTTTTGCAAATACAGAATATTTTCATACCTGGCCAGTGAAACAAAAAGACTTCCTAGAGTGAGCATGCTATTAAAATGCTAATAGACTGTATTTGAGAAAGTAGCAGGAAACATGTGCCATTTATATATAAAAGATCTAGATATGGTTCTTAACATAAAAGGGTTTCTCTTTCCATGGAACTGTAAGAACCTTTAGAAAAGACCCAGGATAACAGGATAAGACCCATGCAAATGAAGAAAGAATTAAAATACATGAAGGGCTAGTGAGCTTAATTATGTCAAAATACCTATATAATTGTGAGCATGAAGTACGTACATATAATGTGATAGCAACCTTTTATGTTTAATGTCCTAAAAGGAAATCAGCCCAGGGAACTACTGGTGAAAAACATTATAAATACTGTCACAATGTATTTCATCTCATCAGAGATTTTAACTTAAGGATATGAGAGTTTGACTTCTGTTGGCCTGTCTCGTTTGCTTCTGGATATTTCTGCAGATCAGCCCTCCAAATTACTCAATACTGAAGGACTGATCAGGTGGTGGTGGTGGTTTTGCACATGACAGGAGAGGCAAATAGTAATAAAAGAAATGAGGGCACAGCTCTGATTGAAATGGGAAGGATCCATGTGTGCAGACCTGCCATCACTATTCATGAGAGCAGGCAGGGCACTGAGCAGAGCTGAGGTCAGGTAAGGTCACAAACGGAGGTGCTTGCTGTATATTGCATGGCATTCAGTGATGAGCACCACCTTCCAGACATCAGCTTGAATGAGAACTGCTGTGAGCTGTAACACAAAGTTCAGAATGAGAAAATGAAGAGGAAGATCTTGATGTACCACTCAGTCCCTGGTGAATTCATGAGCAAAGTTGCACTGGCTTCAGCAGGGTTTGTTCTATATCCAATAATTGAACTGAACTGAAGACTGTAGGGTCAAAGAAAGCAGAGAATTCAAGAAGCCTATAAAAAGAGAGTCCAGATTTGCTGGAGAGCTGTAACCTTGCAGAAATGTAATTAAACAAACAGGCAAGGAGTGTTTGGGATTGAAATCTCTGTTTAAACATCCACTGTTACTTTATTTGAATATCAGAGTGGAAGATAGAGTTCACATGTTGAAAAAGGCCAGAAAACTCCTTTTGACTTCTTTTTGTTT
>NW_009925903.1:0-27696 GCF_000696875.1 Nestor notabilis | reverse complement strand
GTGGAGAGCCCCCGGGACGGGCCGCAGCGGTGAGGATTGGGGCTCCTTCCCCTCACACACACGTGGCTGTTGTGGGCTTTGATCCAAAGAGAAAGCTTGAATGAAAGAATGGCCTCACTTGTTGGAGAGGTGTGTCGCGCCCAGGCGTCTTCACGCGGGGAGTGCTGCTTCGGGTCTGGTTTGAAAAAGAAGCTATATATTCTTAGCAGTAAGGTCCTGTCGTGTGGTGAGAGTAGCATAGGATAGCAGCTGGAGGAGGGAAGATAGGCCGGATTTATGTATGCTTACAGGTTAGAGGAGAAGTTACTAGTATTTACCACTGGCATTTACACCAAAGCTTTAGCTGAGCTAAACAATTACATATAGGTTTTCAGATGAGTTAAGCATGTTTATTCTCAATTCAACAAATGGAAATTGCTTTTCATCTAGATAGCAGCAACTCCAGCATAGCTTGCACAGAGATGCAAAGCAGAGAACACAAGTTTATGAAGGAACCTAGAGACTTTTTCTTTAAAAAGGGAAAAAGAAAAAAAAAAAGAAGAAAAATATCCCTGAAGTATATCTTTTAAGATGTAAATGATAATTCGGGGTAGGTTAGTTAGTATGGAAAGCTGTCTTGGCAAAAAGTTTTAAAAGTCGTTGTTTCCTGTCCTTTTCTATTTTTCTTTGTTGTGCAGCTCCTTTAAAATCATGTCTGCTAAATGCAGTCTGTGGCATGCATAACTACCATGTATTTCACAAGATGGAGTTTTTCATGCAGCTTTGTAGTCTCTGCCACAGTTAAGAAACAGTCATATGCAGTTGATAAAGCTGGAACTTTGGAAGTGACATAATTCTCTAATTTCATAATTTTTCTGTATTTCAGAGATTTGTTTTAAATAGCAGTTACTGGCAGTGAGAAATACTTTACTGTGCACAATTCTGTGCACTGGTAAGGAATGTTGCCTCACTACAAATCAAAAAACATTTAAAAAAAGAAAAAACTAAACAAACAAAAACCTTCAGTGTTTAAAATATAACCCAAGTAAATGACTGCAAATGTTCATTTCAATTACCATCTTTTTCAGAATTGTTACTAAATGAACAACGTTTATCACTGGGAGAAGTCATGTACATATATAATGTACCTCACAAATTGGTGTGGGGTTTCTGTGATTTTTTTTTTTTTTTTAGTAGGAAAGGAATAGGGTTTGATTTTGTTGAACTCATCTGTAATGAGGCAAGGCTGTGATTTGCTATAGGTAAGAATTCTACTTTACTATGGTAGATTCTTAGATAAAATTAATCCAAAGTACAGCTCCACACTCCTTGGTAGAGTGTCTTTTTTTTACTGGTGCTCTGAAATGCTGGATCAATCTCATCTGAAAGGTTAGTCTGATATGGTTCTTCACCGTGCTTTGCCTTGGACTGTCCAAGCTGCAGGAGTTTATCTGTGTAGTTTGGTCACATACTTGTCCAGTTGTTGTAAAGCAATCCTAATCTGGTAGTCGCTGACTGTTCAGGAAGGAAAAAAGAAGCTGAATTTCAGAGGAAAAATAAGTATTGACTGTTACACGTGGAAAGGTGCAGCCCATAATTTGCTCTGGAAGTGAGAATTTGGTTTAGTGATTCATTGTCTGTGACATTGGAGAAGATTGTGGTGAAAAGGCTTTTTCTATAAGGATTTGCACGTCATTGTTTTAACACATGATAACTCTAGAAATATCTGCATCGTTAACAACGAGGGTAGCTGTGTGGAGAGGCTCCCTTAGCACATAAGGAATTTTACTGGTAAAACTGAAGTCTTACGTGCTTTTATCCCCCCCTCACATTATTACATCATTACAAAGGTTAGGAGAGCTTGTCAGTGTGAACTAATACTCGAAATGTTGCTAGATACATGTTCTTAATATGGGCATAGATCTGTAAGAGGGAGAGAAAGTTTCTTGGTCCCTTGAAAGTGGAAGTGTTGTTTACCACTAATTCTGTTTTTCTAAGGCAAAGTACCAATTTTTATTGAAGTTTTAGAAGTACTTTAATTCAGAAGAAAATTTGCCCTTAATGGAAATAAAAAGCATTTTGTTTTTCCAGCTGGTTCCAGGACTGGCTAAAACCACTTGCCCAGCGATATCAAATCATTGCTGGACAGTAAATGCTTCAGCACCGTTTGCATCTAAAGCAATTGCATATGAGGGAGTTTACAGGGATACAGGAAACAACCAATACAAGCTAGTAGGGAGAAAACAATACAGTAGGCTGCTGCTTCCTCTGCTGTCACAAGGAGAATAGTATATGCATCTATATCTAAAGTGTAGAAGATAGGCGGGTATTTTTGCAACATGAAGCATGTGATGGGTTGTAAAGCCTGATAATGGGTATGAAAGATGCTAGCAAGTACTTGAAGGAAGTTTGATTGCCACCTTTCTGTGGCTTATAGGTAGAAATTACACGTAGGAATGGCTTGCTTAAGGGCTGGCTAGACCTCTGCATATTTCAGTATTGATATCAGAGGTGGTATCATAATGAGAGAATATTTTATATGCCAGAAATAACAATCAGGTTTCCAAAAGGTGACATGAATGCTCTGAAGTAACTCATTCTATCAGTGGCTAACAACTGCATTTTAAAATAACTCATTTTTTTGCATGTCAGGGTTATTTCTTACATTTCTAACTCATAAGGAAAGTAGAATCTTTGTGAGGTCTTGAGAAGGAAGTTGGGGGATTTTGTTTGAAACAGAAATACTGAGGGTTTTCTAAAGTCCCCTGTATAAAGGTCAAAGTAAAATTTTGGGAATAACTAAAACGTTTTTACCATCTCATGTGCTTTTCATTCTTACCAACACCTCAAATATTTTTCATAGTTACTATGCAGTTTAGACTACCATTCCTACTTCTAACCACAGAATTAGAATAGAACAGACTGTTTCTTGGTCCCTTGAAAGTGGAAGGAACCTAGATGGTCCCTTTCGTCTAGGTCTCTTCCACATCTAGTCCAACTACCTGACTAATTCAGGGCTGACCAAAAGTTAAAGTGTGTTATTAAGGGCATTGTCCAAATGCCTTTTAAACACTTGACAGGCTTGGGGCATTGACCACTTCCCTAGGAAGGCTGTTCTGGGGTTTCTTCACCCTCGCAGCAAATAAATGCTTCCTAATGTCCAGTCTGAACCTCCCTGGTGCAGCTTTGAACCACTTCCAGGTGTCCAAGCCCTGGCTACCAGGGAGATGAGATAAGTAGATCTTTCTGCTTCCCCTCCTTAGGGAGCAGTGAGGTCACCTCTCTGCCTCCTTTTCTCCAAACCAGACAACCCCAAAGTCTTCAGACATTCCTCATCGGACATTCCTTCCAGCCCTTACACCAGCTTTCTTGCCCTCCTCTGGACACATTCAGGGACCTTCACATCCTTCTTAAGCTATGGGGCCCAGAACTGCACGCAGTAATCAAGGTGAGGCTACACATCTTGAGTACATCAGGATGAATTCATCAGAACAGTCACCTCTCTTGGCCAGCTAGTTATACTGTGTTTATGCACCCCAGGTGCAGTTTGCCCTCATGGCTGCCAGGGCACACTGCTGACTCGGATTAAGCCTGCTGTCAACTAGCACCCCCAAGATCCCTTTCTGCAGGGCTCCTCTCCACCCTCTCCTCTCCCCATATATACTTGCGTCTGGCATTACTCTGTTCCCAGTGCAGAATCCAGCATTTCAACTTGTTAGAATTCATGCTGTTGATGACTCCCCAATGCTCCAATCTACCTAGATCCATCTGTAATTATTTTATTTACTATGGCACTCACCAATATTTTATCATTGTTTACACTGTACCTGTGATCTTAAGTCTTAATACCTGAGGAAATAATACCAATGTTGTTTTAAGATCCTTTGTCAATAAACTGATATTTAATGTTTCTGAAGGTTTGTAATATACATCTTGATCCTTGTAACTGCCTATGCCACATCGTTCTCTCCCTGCCACCTTTCTTTACTTTAGAACTGCTAATACGAAGAAATGCTGGTTAGTCTTTGGAAATACTTGTTACTGCTGTTCTGACACTGAACATATTCAGAAAAGTAAGCCAACAGGGCTATAGTGCTTTTCAAGGAGACTAAAAAGAGGAAAGCAATGTGAAATAGAAAAGGGTAAACAACAGAAGCAAGCTTCTATCTTAAGACTTTCGAAGGAATCTCAAGTGTTACTTGCCTGAAATTTTTCATGCGTTTGCTGTCTTGCTCCAGGAGACTTCATTGTGCATGTTGATTTTCTTGAAAAGAAACACACTCACCAGTTTTAATACTGCTGTTAAAGTTACTTTCCTGCTTAATGTCTCTGAAATACTTAAATGAAATTAGGAAAGACACATTGCTTCAGAAAATTCATTGGAAAGCAGTATTTCAAGGACCGTTAATTTGGTAAACAAGATTCATGTGTAAAAGTTTGATTTACAGAAAGCTGTGATCAAGCATACAGTTTGATCATCACTAAAGAATATGAACTAGAAGAGGATAAATAGGATTTTAGGAGTTCCTTGGAGGTCAGAAGCTGTATTAAATGATTTTGAACACAGCTTTCAAGTAGGTGTCCAAATGATTAAAGGGAAAGGAAAATAAATCTAGTAAGAGAACTGCATGTAAAGGGATAATTTTTTCACATCTTTCTCTTCTTGTCTGTTAAAGGTTATCTCTTCAATTTTGCCACTGCTGCTACAAAAAAGATATCTGAATCTGTTGCTGAAACAGCACAGACAATAAAGAAGTCTGTAGAAGAAGGAAAGATCGATAGTATCATTGATAAGGTATTTTATTTCTAGACATCTGATCTAAAATACGTTTGCTTACTGTTGTAACATGGCAAATCTGGCATGTGATAACATTTCTTTAAGGCATCTCTCGCTGCTGTTAAACTGAAATGCTGTGATGTTGAAGGAAAAAATAATTATAGGAATTTATCGGGATTTAGCTTGAAGACCTGTGTGCTTTTTGGCAACTTGTTAAGCCACAGACCTCACTCTATAAAATCTGATTTTTGTGAGTTGTTTAAGTATTCATTTCTAGCTTCATGGTTTCTTTCTGGTTTTTGCTTTCAACTACAGAATAACATTTGCACTGTTACTACTAGGTTTTGGTATGCTGACTTCTGAGATAATTCTTCCATTTTTAATTCCAAATTCAATACAGGATGTTTCTGAACATAATTTTTTGATGAAAACTTGGCGTCAATAGAAATGGAGAAATTATTTCAGCCAAGCAGACATTCTAAAAATCACACTGAACAATTTTACAAGTCCGATTTCTTGCAATGGGTATATTTCTTCAGCAACTCTTAAATTTTATTGTAAGGCAAAGAGTATCTTTAAGTCTAAACAGTCTATGTTGTCCGTATTTGATACGGTAAGGCAGTAAGTGTATATGCACAGTATATGTTCAAATTATCAGGTAGGATTTTCCTCCCTCCCTTATTTTTTTCATTCCCTGAAGTTGTTAAACTATAAATACTAACTAAAAATTTTGAAAGCATACGCAATAGTTTAAACTTTTAAAGGCAAAATCAAATGTTTTAGTAAAGGGGAATGTATAATTTATGCGGAACACCTCTAATTAACTTAGAAAAAGGGCCCCCAGGGATATAAGAGCATGATCCTGAAGTATATTTGAAAGCACTTTCTGAGTGAACATGAAACAAGAGGAGTGAATTAATTTTTTTTAATTGTGGTTCCCTAATTTTTATTTCAGACAATTATTGGAGATTTTCAGAAGGAACAGAAAAAATTTGTCCAAGAGCAGCAAACAAAAAAATCAGGTAATGTATGCTTTTTTTTGTAAACATTGCATACGTTAAAACTTGCTGGAAGCTGGATAATTAAGCAATATCTAAACCTAATCTATCAAAACTCTGTTTAATGAAACACATTATGGCAGAACTTAAGGTATATTATGGAATAGGAAGATGACATTTTTAAGTGAGGTTAATGTTACATTATCTAGTTGATTTAGATTTGCTTTTTTTAATGAAAATCAGCTTTCTCATTTGGTCTCTGTGCTCAAAAGATCACTGTGCTAGCAGAGCTGGTTTCTTATTGTTGTTTTGAGTTTTAAGCCAGTGTATTTATTGAAAACAGGCATGCTGATTATTTCTCTTTTGAGCTTTAGCAATCATGTCACATTTTCATAATGAAATTAAAAGCATGGGTTAGGGTTTGCACTACTGTATTTAATTAGTTTTGCTGTAGGTGTTGCTCTGCTCACATTAAAGGCATAATTGCTCTTTTGCATTCCCATAAATCATTTGCTTTATAATTATCTGTGATCTAAATCCTTTGAGTTATCCACCCATGTACTATTGACTGCAGTGGATCTATTTGAGGCTTTAAAATAAGCACACTTTTTTTTTTTTTTTTTTTTTACATTGCATTTCATCATTGGCTTTTATCTCCTTTAACGTGTTACATGGATGCAGTAATTTCTTACAGTTTGAGTAATTAGTGGCTCTACTGTTAATCTTGCAAATGACCTAGTTTTAAATGGATTGTTCTAAAATTTTACATACTGTTCACAGTTAATATTTTAGTCTGGTTTCTTCCTGCAAGATTGCTTATGTGATTGCACTTGTCTGTATTTATGTCTTTTTGTCTCTGTTAGTAAACTTTGTTATCTGTTAATAGATTTCTAAAAGTTTTATGAAAACAGGTAGCTAGATTGGCAGAAGAAAGAGTAACAGATGGCTTACTGAAAGAAGCATTAGCATCAGGTGGGAATCCATGTGGGTGAAAGATCTTGCTGATGTCAGATGCATAGCCAAATAAGCAGTGTTAGTTAAAGTCCATAAGAATTAACTGTTACAGATGCATCATAATGTCTCTGTAGGCTGAATTTGCATTGACAGTGAAGAGACTAGAGGATTTCAATACATCTGCAATAGTTTACTTTCCTCTGTGTATAGCCTGTAGAACTATTTTGGAAGTATCTGTGTAAATATATAAATCAGCTGGCCTCAAGTATGTTTATTCAGTGTATAACGTAATTTATAACAAATTTATAACTTATTTTCTCCATCATTAAAGAATTGGTGTCTTCTGGGTGTTAGAAAATTAACACAATAGCAAATTATTTTTAAAACTTAATTTAGACGAAGTTAACACATTTAAAGTGAATCTAGATATCTGTATTTGCAGGCAGCTTAACCAGTTTTACAGCACTACTTTAGTAACTAAGAGGTACCAAGTTGAGTGGTGCACACTGCAAAGAAATGCCCACAGTTTTACAATAACAGAAATTGGCAATTATTTATGTAGTTAGTTAGTTAATTTACTTCTGATAAGCAAAAATCCATTCCTAGAGTTTCTCTCATGTCCCATGTGCTTAGTTTAGGAAAATTAAATGATGGCTTATTTTTGTTATGTATTATGTTACATTAAGGTGGGTTCTGTTTGTTTAAGTAATACATATGCAGTTATTTTCCTTCTTTCAATAACAGAAGCAGCAGTACCTCCCTGGGTAGATAGCAATGAAGAAGAGACAATTCAACAACAAATACTGGCCTTATCAGCCGTAAGTATTTCATTTCCTGTAAGATTTAAAGTTTTCCTAATGGAGAAATTAAAACTTCCTCCTTTTTCTTTCTTTCTTTTTTCTTTTTCCCTCAAAGTAAATTTGGCTGGCATTAAATTACTTATTTTCAATATCCTTTTTTAATGTGTCTGTCACTGCACTGATCATGTGCAAGACTGAATAGTTCTTTCAATATCAACTTGAGCCAAAGGAGATCCCCAGTATTACTGGGGTCAGTATTAAAGCCAATAACAAAAATTTTGCAGCTTTGTGTTATGATAGAATTATGTGGAAACTGGGGTTGCATTGCTGGTGTTGTGTGTGAAATATAATATCCTTTTTCTGATAATCAGTTAATGACCATAAATATATTCTTCAAAGGATAAAAGAAATTTTCTGCGGGATCCTCCAGCAGGTGTGCAGTTTAATTTTGACTTTGATCAAATGTACCCTGTTGCAATGGTGATGTTACAGGAAGATGAACTTCTCAACAGGATGAGGTTTGACCTCGTTCCCAAACAGTAAGTAATTTCTGCTGGTTACTAGCATAGAATGATAGAACAGTTGTGGTTGGAAGGGACCTTAAAGATCGTCTAGTTCCAATCCCCCTGCCGTAGGCAAAGACAGCTTCCACTAGACCAGGTTGCTCGAAGCCCCATCCAGCCTGGCCTTGAACACTGCCAGGGATGGAGCTTCTCTGGGCAACCTGTGCCAGTGTCTCACCACCTTCACAGTTAAGACTTCTTCCTAATATCTAATCTGAATCCACCCATGTTCACTTTAAAGTCATTCCTCCTTATCCTATTGCTACATGCCCTTGTAAAAAGTCCCTCCAGATTTATTGTAATTACTTTACTCTTCAGTTACTGGAATGCTGCTGTAAGGTCTCCTTGGAGCCTTCTCCAGGCTGAACAACCCTAGCTGTCTCAGCCTGTCTTCAGAGCGGTGCTCCAGCCCCTGCAACTATGTATCCTTCTACTTCTGATGTGTCTGTATATATTCATAAATTGCTCCTTGTTATTTTCACTTCCTCCAATTCTTTATGTCCTTCCTCTGTATGTATTTCATATCTCCTAATTTAAAATGCATGAAGTATTGCACGTGCATTGTGGTTTAGCAGTTGGAGGAAAGAACAAAAGTAAATCCATTAGGCATTCAAAACTAATAAGGACCTGTTGACTTAAGAATGGGAGAGACCTGAAATTTTTCTGTGTTCAGTGTGCTAAATTAATTGAGAATCTTTTTCCCAAAACCGTGGTAAATGCAGCAACAAAAATACTTAGATCTGTTGGTGTAACTGACACCCCAAAAAGGTTATTAGAGAGGGTCAGAGGTAACCCTGGAGGAATGGTAAAAGAATGCATCACAAACCAGTTGTAATGCAAGTAAGAAAACCTGTTTTTGAATAGGCAGTGGGAAAAGCTCTGTGTTGCAACTGCCTTCCTTCTAGTGGACCTGACTAAAAGATCCATAAGGCCTTTGTCTCAGCAGTTATGGCCTGTTCCACTATGGCTTTTTGATCCCAGCTTTATTGAAGTGCTGTTCTCCTTCCTTGTCCAGTTCCAGATGCTCCTAAAGCTTGTTTCACAGGTCAACATTCTTGTTAAGTAGGAGTTCCCAACATTAGACTCCTTGTCTAAGGATGGAAACAGGAAGGAAAACATCTTCTTTGTGAGCTTTTCTGTCTTAAGTCTCCCACTTTTATATGAACCTTCCCAGCTCCTCATATTATTTACCCCCTTCCCCGCTGTTACTTGCTGCTGACAGTCCTAAATGTTCTAGGTCTTCATCATGTCTGTCTCTGATGCTCTGTCTTCAGCCTCTCGTCATGCTGTCCTTGCCTATTCTACATTGCTTAATAGATTTTTTTCCTCTTAGTCTCGGTAGTCACTATTTGTCTGAATGGGCAGGAAGGTAACTTGACTTCCCACATAATTTGACAAGAGAGAGAATTTTTCCAGATTATGTATTGCAGCATGCTGTTAAGCTTCTCTAAGGTCATAACATTATTATATGTTCAAGTCAATTGTAACTGTCTTGTAAGAGATCAAGAACTTCTACAATGATAGATTTCTTTAAAACTGTGTTAATATTACAAATTTCTTTTTAAAGTTTTTACTTAAATGGCAGCTATGTCTACTTCTTCCCTCTGCAAATTCAATTTTATTTCATTGCTAGATGTTGAAAGGAACGGTATTTCCAAACGTAGTAATCAAAATTTGTTTGTTCTCTCTAGCGTAAAGGAGGAGGTGTTCTGGAGAAATTATTTCTACAGGGTGTCTCTAATTAAACAGTCTGCACAACTCACTGCACTTGCAGCTCAACAGCAAGCAGTAGGAAAAGAAGAGAGCAAAGGCAGAGAAGAGGATAGTCAACTGAAAGGTATGGAAAGGATTTGTTTCAGCACAGCTCATTAAGTTAGTGCCAGGCATACTGATGGTGTACATCAGGTGACATCGAATTTTTGTCCTGGGTTTCTTACTAAATCAGGGCTTCTCTTGCTGTACTCAGTGTGTTTGTCCAGAGTGGAGAAGAGGAGGCTCCTAGTGTTTATAAACTGTTTTCCAGTTTCAGCCAACTTTGTCAGAAGAGTGGAAATCTCAAGAGATAAAATTTTGTACATGACTTGTAGCAGCCCTAGTGGTCTCTGGTGTGCTTTGTTTGACGTGTCAAAAAGTAGTAGGAGGTACCTTTGGTTCATCTGGTCAGACAACGGGTACGAGCCAACCCCGCCAGCTGGCACACGGTTTGCTCTTAGCTTTTGCTTAGACCTCAGGCTAAACAGAAGTTAATGAGTGATACGCGGGCAGAAATGTCATGGTAGTGGAGGCAGAGACGATTACAGGATGTAGAAAGTTCCACAGTGTATTATAGAAATGAAGGCAGATGAAGACGAGGAGGCTACCTGGGATTCAACCTTGGGGTGGAAAAGCTACTTCAACGTAAGTGTCTTCCGTTAATTTATCAGTTTATAGAGATGATTTTTACTGACCTACTTAAGAACCAGTTGTCATCTTATCTGCATGTGAACAAATTCTGCAAGCAAGAGTATATGCGGCTTAAAGAGTATAAAGCAGTTATTGACAAAGACACAAAAAGTAACCAGTAGCTCATTAAATCTTAGCTTAAGCTAGGTATGCTCACCACCCCTGGTTACACACCTGAAGAATCTTGGCAGGCTGGGTAGGCAGAAGGGGAAAGCCTTTGCTGCACCTTGGAATAGATTCTCGTATCCCCTACATCAAAAATTTGTCATCATCCATGAAACAGTTAATGTTTAAGTCACGTTGACACTGCTGGCCTGACTGACAGCAAACTGATCACTATTAATTTTTTTTCCCCTTTCAAATATATCTTTTCATATTGGTATTTTTCTTCTTGAGACAAGATCCCTATCAAGAACGAAAAAGGTAATATTGCAAGCAATGCTGACAGGACAGACCACTCCAGAATCTACTGCAGACCAAGAAGCACCATTTCTGACTTCTTTTATCCAGGACAACTGTCTGCTGTCCCAATGGACTGTATACAGTCAAACATGGCAACATGTCCCCATGTTGAGCAGCATGCTGTCAATCACAGAAACACTACTTGTGCTATTTCAGGCTTTGTAAGCTTAAAAAAAACATGTCCTTATGTGATCATACTACATATTACATGCGCTTGCAGCCCAGAAAGCCAACTGTATCCTGGGCCGCATCAAAAGAAGCGTGACCAGCAGGTCAAAGGAGGTGATCCTGCCCCTCTACTCTGCTCTCATGAGACCTCACTTGGAGTATTGTGTTCAGTTCTGGTGTCCTCAACATAAAAAGAACATGGAGCTGTTGGAGCAAGTCCAGAGGAGGGCCACGAGGATGATGAGGGGGCTGGAGCATCTCCCTTATGAAGACAGGCTGAGAAAGTTGGGGCTGTTCAGCCTGGAGAAGAGAAGGCTGCGTGGAGACCTCAGAACAGCCTTTCGGTATCTGAAGGGGGCCTACAAGGATTCTGGGGAGGGACTCTTCGTTAGGGACTGTAGTGGTAGGACAAGGGGTAATGGGTTTAAACTTAAACAGGGGAAGTTTAGATTAGATATAAGGAAGAAGTTCTTTATAGTGAGGGTGGTGAGGCACTGGAATGGGTTGCCCAAGGAAGTTGTGAATGCTTCAACCCTGGCAGTGTTCAAGGCCAGGTTGGATGGAGTTTTGGGTGACATGGTTTAGTGCAAGGTGTCCCTGCCCATGGCAGGGGGGTTGGAACTAGATGATCTTAAGGTCCTTTCCAACCCTAACTATTCTGTGATTTTATGAGATCTAGGCAAATCTGTGCCAAGTGACCACATGCCATGTGCACTCAAGAGGATGCTAGCCTTTGAAGAGAGTAAGTTGGGAGCAGCATTCCCTCTCTGCAAAGATTGACAAAGACAGTATACAAATAGCCCAAAGTGACTTAGGCGTTTACTATAATGATGTAATTCTTTTGCTTGGTATGCTTCAAAAGACTGCTTTAAGCAAAGGAGCACAGAACTTGTGTTTGGGGTTTTTTGTCTGTATCTTTGATTTAAAATATGTGCAGGTTAAAAAGTGAAGTTGAGAATTACATTGATAGTGAATTTTCTTACTGTTTTCATAGCTTTATAAGCATGTTCTTCTCACCATAGAAACAGAACAGTAATAGAGAAAATGTGATACCTATGGAGAAACGACTAACCAGCTGCGGAAGCTGAGACTTAATTTTTATACCTCATGTAAAAGAGCTACCCTTAAATGTCCTACGCTAACTCTTTAATCATAACAGAATGCTTTTGTCTTTAGTTTTCTGTGCAGGCTGTATTTGGCCTCATTTCCTACTTACCTGTAGGAAATACAGGAAATACCTACTTACTCATGTTATTTGTACACTCCCACCATATTCGGCTCCCATTTTTGTCATTTTCTGTGAGCAGATTATGTTCACTGTTAGCCTATACAGGTGGTATCAACTCAACAAATCACCAGAATTCTCAGAATTTCATAAACTTTTGCACCTAAATGGAATCTAAATGCATTTATCTAATTTTCTTTCCTTTTTATATTTCTTCACTGTTGGGGTTTTTTTTTTTTAATCTTTTTTTTTTTTCCCTCATTTCTGTTCCTCTGGGTATTTTTATTACACCAACTGATAGGATTTTATTATATACTATTAAAAGTAGTGACTGTCTTCTCTGGTTTCTGTAGTGCCTCTCAATAGACTTTTGAAAGTCGGTCGGATCCTTTCATTTAGAGGAATAGAGGAAAGGAGGTATAGAGGAAAAGGTTGCATTTGGAAAGATTAGAAACATAAATTCTGCCAGAAGATACTTTCTTGACTGTTTATAAGACTCCGAAGTCTGTTCGCTATCAGTTTGCTTCCCCTTTCCAATGAGCTTTTTGTTTTCTGTTTCTGCATATCGTAGCTTCAGTAAACCAATTTCAGAACAGAAAAGCAAGCTGCTACTGTTGTGGCTGACTGCCAGATCAAATCAAAGTTACTCTGTCATTAATTACAGTGCTTAGGGATTCCTTTGTGCAAGCTAAATAGGTAGTTAAATGGGCAGTCTTAAACTGTAAGTATAGAGCAGCGTAATCTCCTGACCCTATTGAACAACAAAATTTGTTCTTGAGACAGCCAAACCCTTGGAAATTGCCAGTAGAAGATAAAGTTGCTGGGTAATAGTAAAATTACCATTGTGGCTGAAAACAAGAAGTCCCTTCATCTAAATAAAAAAAAAAAAAAAAAAAAAAAGGCAGCACTATCTTTTGACCTCTTGCAGATGTTTTAAAATTCAGAAGACCAGTACAGGATATGCAGATAGATTTACTGTCCTAGTGACTGCATATTTTGTAATGGCAGACAGACATTTACCAGACTGTAGTAAATGCATGTTTTGTCTGATTTGAAAATTGCATAGATTTGGGAAGCTCTGAATCATCAGTGTTATTTTTGATTTAAAGAACCTTTTTGAAGGTTCAGTTCCCTAACTGGAGGTTAACAAGTGATTGCCTATTGGTAACTCTTCATAATGTCCAGAGTTTCTTCTTAAAGCTGACTGTCTATAAAATAGAATCAATTGCCTTCTATTTTTATCTCTGTTGCCTCCTTACCTGCTGTTTTCACAAAATAAAATTAGTATGGTTGACATGAAAGGAAAAAAGAAGGGACGTATGGATCTTTCCATGTTCTAGTATAGAGACTATGTAAGATCGATAACAAAATGCCAAGTTCTAGGCCTTCTCCAGGTATTAGTAACTATTTGTTTGGCAGTGGAGTTACCTCGGGGGCAGAGAGCACATCAGCAGTGGAGGAGATGATGCCAGGTCAGTAGATCCAGCACAGAACTAATGGTATGTTAGTCACATCAGACTGGTGCATGGCCCAGTCTGATGGGCCCCAGAAGAATGGCTGTGCCACTTTTGCATAAGAGCAGCAGATGGAGTTTGAAGCACCTCTCTCGCATGGTGCTTTGGGCACTTGGTGCTGAACAGCAAAGAGTTGGTGCCATGGCCTACAGTCTCCCTGAACTAGGAGTGCTGCAGTCGATGTGGAGCTGGGTGCAGTAACAGGTCTTCTGAAGACTGGGAAGAGGAAGGGAAGGAAGAGAGTATGAAACAAAAGTGGGCACTGAGTAGATGAGCTGTATAAGCAGTGACAGCTACTAATTAGCGAATTACTGTAATTAGACCTGATCTTGATTCTAAAAATAAAACCTGAAAAAAAAGCCCCCTTCAGAAATTGCTGAGCAAGCAGGCAGGGTCCACCTGGGCGCATTGCAGTAAGCAGAGCTACAAGCTCAGAGCAGCTATGCATATTTAAACAAACAGAACTGCTAAGCAAGCACTCCACCACTACCACAACCTTCCCTGTATGTTAATTGTTCTTGCAGCCACCTGGCTTTTTATTGTGACTCCTCTATCCTGCTAGTTGCATGAAGAAAAAAACCTGGGTGTTCCTTTACCTGCCAAGAAAAAGATCTGTCCTTGCTTGTAAAGAATCATTGTCTTCCTAGCACTATGCTATTATATACAGAATGCACAGTGAGTTTTCTTAGGAAACTGGGATCAGCTTCTAGGGTTTGGTTTTGGGGTTGTTTTGTTTTTGTTGGGTTTGTTTTGTTTTTTTTTTTTTTGTAACTTCTTTGCCTGTGTGAAAGAAGGTAAGGCTGAGGAACACTTCTTCTTGTGTGCATTTAGGGGTGTGCATGCAGATGTAGTGAGGTATACCCAAGAGCTAACTAGTGCTCATGTCAGTGGTACTACCCAGCGAGGGGAGCTTGGGAACTCATGTGATAGGCAGTAATTGGATTTCATGGCCAGGTCTACATGTTTGTAACTTTAAAGATCTTGTTACATGTGATGCAAACTGTAAGTGTTCTACCTGAAAGAAGACATTCTTTGAGATTCCCAACTGTTCCTATTTACCTAGTTCTTTGGATGGTTTTGAGGGCAGGGGGGTTCCTGTGATTTAACTTTAGAGTCATAATGAGGAAATGGCTTGCTAAATTTGCCTTATTTAAGAATAGAAAATGGCTTCTCTTCCATTTTGTTCTTGCAAATGCTTCATCTATGGCTGAATTCAGCCTTTAACCACCAAGATTCCTTAAAACTTAAAAAATAGTCTTGTATATTTAATAACTATGCAGATTAAATTAGATCTTTAAATATTTAAATGTAATCTATCTTATTTTTTTTTTCCCCCCTTGATAGAAACAGTACGGCCAAAAACACCGCCTGTTACGATAAAGCCTCAAATAAAATCTCAAGAGGTAAAAATACTGTTATATTTTATCTGATATTTAGTATGTGAAACTTACTTATAGGTAACAGGGAGTTTGAGCAAGTTGTGCTATGAAGCCATAGTAATACAATATCTGACAGTCCTAACCTGCTGCTGTTCTGCTGTGATACTAATTTTTAAAGCATACACTTTAAACTCATTTTCAAAAGAAGAAACAGTGGTTTATCCTGAGTAATACTTTCAGTGGTATCCTGCACATTATAATAAAACATGTTTTCACTCTGAAAGGGTGATATTTCCAAAATATTTTGAGTAGGTTTGCACCATATTTAGACATGAGGAATGCCTTCATAAAAATGCATTCATGTTCCATGTTCTGTCCAACTCCTCAGCAGTTGTCAGGCTTAATTATAGGAAAGCTAAATGATACAATGTAGTAGCAACATTATTTTATTGTAATGGCAAGAAGAGTTTTGCTTGATGCTGCAAAAACCTTTAACTTAGATACGTAATGACCCTTGTTTGTTTCTGAATTGTAAAATCAGTGTCAGCAAACACTCTTGGCAGAAGCAGAGCTGTTAGTTCATTTGTGAGTAATACGCAGTGGACTAAATTAAGCTAGAAAGATTTACAAAGAACAGTCCTCTCAATCTTACTTGTGTGTAGAGAACTGTTACTAAATTGTAGTCAAAATTTAGTCTTAGGTACTGTTTATTATTGTTCCTGGAGATTACAAAAACAATTAAAGTTAGGAGAACACAGAAAGGAGCCTAGGATGAACAGCAGATCATTTTCGGTACAACTATCTAACATATCTCTCTGTACAGAAATACTTTTAGAACTACTTTATGGGCTGGTTTTCTTTAAAAGTAATGCATTTGATTTGCTTTTTTTGCTAACTAAAAGGCAGTCAGTCACATAAGTGAAAGCATGCATTGGTGGCATTTTTTTTCCACCTTTTTTATAAGCTTATACAAAACTGTCTTTCTGCAGGATGAGGAAGAGATTTCCACAAGTCCAGGTGTATCAGAATTTGTGAGCGATGCCTTTGATGCCTGTAATCTGAATCAGGAAGACCTAAGAAAAGAAATGGAACAACTGGTGCTAGACAAAAAGAAAGAAGAGACTTCAGTAGTAGAAGGTAAAGCTATTATTATGGTCTGTGTCTTAAATACAGAAAATCTAAGACAGGTTGATGTAATAATTCAATTTAGGAAAGTAGATTTATTTTTTTTTTTACCCTTTTCAAAGTGAATGAAATGACCTGCAGTATATTGCAGAAGTTAATGCTAATTCTCACCACGGTTGAACCATGTCTTATACAGAATGCTAGCTGTGAGGAATTTAAATCCAAAGAATGTTGTTAAAATGTTCATAAAAGGCTCTTTTATGAAACTGACAGTGGAATATCTTTTTTTCTGTCTACCTCCTCCTTTCCCTGCCTTCTCTTTCGTAAGTCTTCATGTGTACAAATTTTTTTTTCTTTAATTGATATGCCGTAGGTAAAGTACAGTATTTGAAAGTCAGGCAATGTTTTCTTCTTGTTACACCAGCTAAAAGGGCAGTATCTGCACCAGACTGTGAGCTCGCAGATGCCTCTGCTGTAAAACGTTTCTCATGCATTTTGAAAAGTTAAAATTTAAGAAATAACTTTGAGAATGATGAGAAGAAATAAAATGGGGCTTATACTTAAAATAACTCAGAGGAACTATTATCAGTGTAAAAAGCATAAAACCAATCTGTGATAATGTGGCTCTGGCCATACACAATGAACAGTTTACTGTGAAGACACTTGTATGTGTAGACATTTATCATAATACAATTTTCAGAATGCATCTTAAAATGTTTTGCATGTTGCTGAATCCGTGTCTTCTGAAATTGTGGGCTTTTTTTCCAATATGTAGCCAAGCTTGCAGAATTCTAATAAGTAGTATCAGCTCCTTGCATCTAGCTTTTTGATGGAAGTGTTTCAGTAAGTCATTAATGTGCAGTGTGTTGGAAAAATCTCAGCTGGCCATAGTGATTTGGACTATGGAATTATGTACCTTCATATCTAGGCTGAAGTACTAACCAACATGTAACACATCGAACACCCATCTCCTTCCCGGTACTCTTGCATATGATAGGTAGAGCTAATTAAAACAGATTGACAACACACTAATGCCTTCTGACTCATTTTTTGCCCTGAAGTATGAAATATGATTACTTTTAACACTGATTAAATGAGCCTGCCTGGTTACAAATGTCAGCAAAATTAATACCTGCTGCTTTTTCTAAATTATCCATAGTAATTGATCTTGTGTCTGGGGTCTTAGTTTTGTTTTGTTTTACTCTGTAAGAGTATATCCAACAAACTTAGGAACTTCATTAAATTTTTGCTGGGGATTTAAAAGTACAAAGGGAGATTTGGTTGACAGTAAACTGAAAGACTGTAGGAAATGAGCTTGCAAAGGGATGCTTGTTTCAACTAAGCTACGTATTTACTTTTTGTATCTTTATTATAGTACACACATAGGAATACAGAGTTGTATAGTAATTAATTCCTATTCGTGGTCAGTGGTCAGTAAGATGATGAAATGTCTGGTCTTGAAGTTTCTTCAGGTTTTAAGGAGGATTGTCCATGAAGTTCAGGGAATATGAGAGAGACTGAGTGCAAATTCATCTGCTTTTATGTAAATAAGCCACATGCTATATTATCAAGTTAATTCTTACACATTATTTATCTCTTGTAGAAGAAACAGCTGACTGGGAAAAGGAATTGCAACAAGAGCTTCAGGAGTATGAGGTGGTAACAGAATCAGAAAAGCGTGATGAAAACTGGGATAAAGAAATAGAAGAAATGCTGCAAGAAGAAAATTAAGCATTTTCACAAAATCACTACAACACTAAGCTTTTTCTGAGGACTGATGTGGATTTCTGCTTTCATATTTTGCTTATGAAATATCTTCAAAAGACATAAAAGAATCTAAAATTGTTATAATTCCATATGGGAATACAACCAGTGTTTCTGTTCTTTATGAGCAGTTCCTGAACTTCTACATTCTTCAAGAGAAAAAAATAAAGAGGAGACAGACACTGCAGGTTATATGTCATAATTAAAACTGATAACATTATTACATGAAGCAGCAGTTTAGTTTGGGGCCATTTTAGGTGGTCAAGAAGCTCTGCAAGGAGATTTCTAAACCTAAGAATCTCAAACTTTTTATCTACAGCCTTCTGTTTTGGATGTAAAAATGGATGTTGTAAGTAACTTAGACCCTGATAATAACTCTTTCCTCACCTTTGCACTCTGATCCCTGTATAATCTGTAAATGTGTACTATTTTTAAGGTACCTATAGCTTTCACATGTATTTAACTTCCTTAATGTATGTAGCCAAAGAGTTTATAGAAAACCCTATTGAATAACTTCTGATATTTTGTTAAGCAAAATACTAAATCAGACGCCAAAAGAAGTACTGATTAATTATCAGTCAGGTATGATTAACTGGCAAACATTTAAGCTTTTAAATAAGAACAAAGTTGTTAAATGCTTGAATTAAACTTGTCTTTGTTAAATCATAATATTAAGATGCTGCCTTTCCCCACAGAGAGATATGGTTTAATGCATTCTTTCTTCACAAGATTGTTATGTATCCATTTCATTTTGCTGTCTGAGTGTAACAAATTAAGTGTTTCTCTTTATTTTAAGTGCTGAAACATTTATGTAAAAAATTTGACTGATTTAGACATCTTTATTAAATACTGTAGATATGTATAAAATTCGCTCATTTGCTCAGAGGAGGGCAGAGTGAGAGACAAACATACTTGAGATTTGGATAGGTTTCAAAAATATACTTTTGTCACCATGTATAAGACATGGAATTTAAATAGAAAAGTTTTCTTTAAAAGACTTCTTGATTCTTCCTAGACATCTGGATGTTTCCTGTAGTTTTACCATTAAGTCAGTATCTTTGTGTATAAATGAAAATATTATGTTCTATTTGTCATCTGTTTCATAACCTTCTGTGACAAAACATTTATGCAGTTCCAAATATGAAGGAAAAGTGGATAAAATGAAGTAGGTAGAAGCCATTAAGCCCAGTTGAATTATATAAGTATGTTACATACAGTAAGTTCTGTCTTAATGACATAATTCTACAGGAAACTTTTTGTATAGAGACTGAAATTATTCAGCCTCAGCTGTAGCTATTCAGTCAATATTCATCCCATGGGAACTGAAAAGAGCTAAGTAGGTTTAACTGCTATTACTGTAAGAAAGGACTATTTAAAATTGTCTTTGTTAGCAACTCGGATGGAAAGCCCTCCTGTATTTCTCATTATGGAAAATGAATTGATTTAAACCTGCGTATATTTGGCTTCTCCAATTAGCTTCTTTATTACCATACACTTTCTCGACTACAAATCATCTTGAGCACAATTTGTGGGTTTTATAGTGTTTTTCACTTTTAGTTAACAGATGCAAGTCATGCTAAATAAGTATTTTAGGAGCTTTTTATATCTGGGAGTAATTAAAGGCTGCAAAAGTTGAAGCTGTTATGCTCATAAAAATCAGACTATTCAAAAGTTTAATATTTACTCTCAACAAATACAACTGCTCAGAGACTTAAGCTGGAGACATTAGGATCTGTCTATGTACAGTTTGACACACCACTTTCTACGATAGAACCTTAGTTCTATTCTTCTAGTGGCCAGTCTTCTCTGGATGACTAAAAGCTCAAAATCATTGCTCCAAATGTCTACTTCCTTGAAAACCAGCCTGATAACTGCTAGTGTTTTCAGATACATGGCAGGATTATTTGCATGGGGTCAAGCCTCACCTTTCTTTTCATGTGAGCATAGCATATATGATGGTTATAGATCTTAAACTCCGTCTCTCATAAATTTTGGCTCCTATGTATAAAACCTTCGTTTTCCAAGTCTCATGAAAAGCAAGTATGTAAAAACAAAAAAACAAACAAAACCCAAACAACCCACTATTTAAATTTGCCTTTAAAAACACAATAATGCAGCAAAGCTGAATCTAACTTGAGCTCTGATATTTAAAGTCTTACCAAAACCATGTTAAAACATTTAAATCTGCATATCTAGTTTTAACCAGGAAAGCTAAAGTAAGTTCTATGTACTCCTGCAGTTTTCAGGGCTGTCCCATGCCTTCCATTTAGGTTAGTGCTACAAGTGCCTCACAGTTTTTACTATGCATGGTAAGAGGGAAGGCATCTGCATTCCACTTGTCACATGAGATGAACACAGGTAGATCTCTTCATGGTGAATTTTGTAGGCCTTTGTAGCCCAAATGTGTCATTATATCTCATGTATGCCCGTGTTTTCTTAACAACATCATTCCAAGCACTGGGATGGTGCAGCTGCTAAAATCAATGACAGATCCAAAGGAAACCAAGAATGGGTGATAAATAATACCAACCTGTGAAGACAATTTAACTGAAAATGCAATTGTTTAAAACACTGAGGAAAAGCAAACAAACAAAAAGATCATTGGCAAGTCTTCTTAGAAGAAGCTAAACTTGCAGATTTAGGAATTCACACTTGAGAAGTAGGGAAAAGATTGCCCAGGAATCATTTAGGTTAGCTTGGAGCTGTACTAGCAGCTTTCTTGTGAGACACCAACATCTCCAGTTAATCTGTGCACCGAAGCATCCGCTCCAACTGTTAGTTTACTGGTCCACTTGGTATTAGTTCAGATGTGTATGGAATTTTTTGATTCACTGATTTGTTTGGAGGAGGAACAAGAAGAAAGATCATAAAATCCTGGAATTAAAAAAAGTATAGTAAAATGTTTCTCTAGATTTTGTAGAAGGAGCCCCTGCCCATGGCAGGGGGATGGATCTAGGTAATTTTTAAGGTCCCTTCCAACCCAAACCATTCTATGATTTTTTTACTTGTTCATTTACAACTGTTCTCTTAACAAAGTTAACCAAAGCTTTCAATTTCCTGAATTATTTCAGTAGACTTTGGGTTTATTTTGACTTCAGTTGGGTCAAAAAGCTATTCTTTTTCTCCTTGCTGTTTGGTGTCCTGGGTTCAGCTACAGCAGTCATTTTTTCTCCTCCTTAGTAGCTGGCGCAGTGCTGTGGTTTTGACTTTCAGCCTGGGAACAATGCTGATAACACCGATGTTTTTAGTTGTTGCTCAGTAATGTTTACTCCAACCAAGGACTTTCTGAGTCTCATGCTCTGCCAGGGAGGAGGGGGAGCCAGGAGGAAGCAGAGACAGGACACCTGACCCAAACTGGCCAAAGGGGTATTCCATACCACAGCACGTCATGCCCAGTATATAAACTGGGGGGAGTTACTCAGAAGGCCCAGATCACTGCTCGGGTCAGGCTGGGTATCGGTCGGCGGGGGGTGAGCAATTGTTCCTTTTCCCCTGTTATTTCCCTTATCATTATTATTGGTAGCAGTAGTGGTTTGTATTATACCTTAGTTACTGGAGCGCTGTTATCTCAACCCGTGGGAGTTACATTCTTCCGATTCTCCTCCCCATCCCTCCGGGAGAGGGGGGAAGGAGAAGGTGGGGAGTGAGCGAGCGGCTGTGTGGTTCTGGGTTACCGGCTGAGCTTAAACCATGACATTTGGTTATCTTGGTGTTTGTTTTGTGGGGCTATGCCTGTAGTACTGAAGCACAGAATGTCAATTTTAACCTCATGCATTTGAGATTTTAAAACAATAACATGGTCAGTGTATCACCTGACCATGAGATGCATCCTTGAACTGTTGGCCACTCATATATTATTGACTTTTACTTTGCAATAGGCCTTACATGAAAGGGAACAAAGTATGCCTGGTTACTTGCCGGTGCACTGCCAAGCAACAGCAGCCCCACTGGGCCCTCGGTCCATGTGCTGTACCTAGAGTCTGGTTGTATGACTGCCGTGCTGAGAACCACACTGATAATGGCCTGCCTTTTGATTCAGCCAAGGTTCAGAAGATATATTGTCCAGCCTGATACTATACAGCTTAGTAACTTCTGAATTATACATCTATAATAACAACAGTACAGCAGCCTAGCCTTAAATCATGTTATCCACTAGTAGATTTTTGTGCCAAAACACTGATTTTCAATGCTTTTTTCTGTTGCTTTAAATGTTAGGGGGTTGTTTGAGTTTTTTTCAGATCAGTGTTCCAATTTTTCTAAATAAAACAGCAAGTAACAGTGAATTAATTTCTTGCTATATTTTCTTTGTATTATACTGAAGTTAATTATTTCAGAAAACAACAATTCCTCCAAGAACAGCAGTAGACATGTATGGCTTCAGTTTCTTTTCAGTACAGCCCAGTACTGGCTCTCTATATATACATATGAAGACCATGCGCATATATAAATACAAACCTACATCTCTAATGTGTCTGAATATATTCAAAAAATCATAATGTGCTTTTCCTTTTCAGCGCTCACTTTTAACTAGATACCATCACGAGAGGAGGAGCAACCGAAATAATAATCATTAGTTTGTCACCGTATCATTTTTAATGAGACCATGCTCAGTAGAAATTATCTGGAAGAATGAATCACTTGCTTCGTTTCTTAAAAGCCTGGTGTTCATTCTGGCACAGGTTGGGAACATTTTCCTCTGCTAATTCAGGGATTCATGAAGCTATGACAAATTTCTCCAGATACACTTGGGGAGGTATGCTTAATCCAAAACTACACAGGCAGAAAGGTTATTTTAGCTCTGTGATTCTGACAAAGTAGGGGAAGACAGAAGAAAAGTCCAGTTAAGGGTTATATATAAAATTAGAAAAATAAAAGATTTGATGCATGATTTGATATATGATGCTCTAAAGAAGATCCTGTTTGTGTATGGTTGTTTACTTGTGCACATGCACAGTACCTTAATTCTGCACTTTTATTTATTTGTTCTCTTAGCTATGGCTTCCATACTCAAATGTGAAGGTTTCAGAAGCAGACACAGCTCCTGCTTTTCTGCATTTCCTAGTCTTTCCAAGGAGAAATGGGCCAATTTACTTCTCAGTCAAATAATGGCTAGAGAATAGACTGATTACACCCAGCTTCTTGTCTCACTTCAGGAACATTTTATGCTGGCCATATGCCCTTTCATGACTTTGATGTCTGCAATTTAAACATCAAACAGTTTTTCTTTTGCTGTATCATCACCACCTTGCATCCTGTATCATGCAACAAGACTTTCAAGCCCATTGTAAGGACGAAAAGTGCTGCTGTAAGAGCGTTACTGGGGTGGAGAGGAGCCTCCTCAGACATTTAATGTGGATGTGGTGTCAAAGAATTAGTAGGCATGTGAATGAAAGAGCAGAGACCATTGCCTATGCAGGCAAAAATACTGTTGCGTAGGATCTTTGTGGTGGAGGAATGTTGTTACCAGACACACTTCAAGTCTCTCTGGCTACAGATGTAGTAGTCAACTAATGTGTCTTGAGCATGTGTTGAAATCTGAATGGCTGCAAACAGTTAGAAAGAGCCTTAAAAATGCTTCCCCTGAGCCACCTAGCAATCTCTCCGTTGGCTTCTTGCCAGTGAGTTATTCCCAGTGGAGCTGGTGTGCAACCCAGCTTTGTAGGCTGAGCATCAAGGGATATTGTAAGGAACAGTCTACATCCCCTTGGCTTGGATGCCAGAGGACAATCGCTGGCAGATTTAACCCACAACAGCAAGCACAGCCTCTGGTTTGGGTGTCCTGCCTCCAGTCCTGGCTGGTGTAAACAAGGATGCAAGGAGGGTGAGGGTAAGAGGTGCCAGGTTCATTGGAGTCCCAGACTGACCACCTGCCTCCTGACGGTGAACTACGGCTTGCTTCAGACCCTGGTGGCTGGCATCTCATCCAAATTCTCTTTCAGAGTACATCTGCACAAACCTGTAACTGGCTATCATTCTTAACCATACATATGTCCAGTTCCTTTTTTAACGTAGTTCATTACTTCATTGGCGGTGTCGGGTAATTAATTTCTTAATGTAGGAAGGGGGAAAATCTTTTTTTATTGGTTTCAAATGTGCCACTTCGTAATTCATCTGAACAGTACATGACATGTAAAAACAAAACAACCCAACTTTACTTTCTTTCCATCAGGTTCCACACGTTACTTTCTTGAGCCAAGCAAGTAATTTCAGACTTTTCATTCCTGTCATGTTTTAATGACGGCATTTGCCCATACACCCAGTAATTTCTGACAGGTTTCTCCGAGCCCTTTTACCTTTGGAGTTCATTTTATGGGAGGGAGGTGTAACACGCAACAGCACATAGGAGAACACACCACCCAGCTGGCACATGCTGTTTTCATTTTCTCTATTACTCCTCATCCCATTCCACGTGTACACCAACACCTTGTTTGTTTTTATTTCTAGCTGCATGTTCACCCAGTACATATTTGCCATATTGTCTACATTGGGCCCCAGGCAATTTCCCCAGTAGCCATCACTGAATTTTAGGATCGTGTGAAGTAGAAGAGTGGTGATTTGGGTTGGGGTTTTGGTTTGTTTGTATTTTTCTGTTTCCCTCCTGTCTTCATTTTCAACTGGTCATTCTGTGAAAAGTAACATTGGAAGAATTATGGTTATGGTTCCTACTCAGTACTGGGGCGGAGTGTTCCAACAACAATTCTGTAGTCCAGAGTTTCTTGAAAACTCTTGTGAAAGCCATTATCATAATAACCATGAGAAAAGGACAAAAGTAAATCTAGTGCTGCACTTCAATGGTTTCCTGACTGCACTGCATGTTGTAACAATGCTGTAAGAACAAAAAATACTGTCTTTATTTCACAGTATCTCAATTGTCTTTGTTTAGAGATTTAAACATCTTGTTCTAGTTGTCACCCTACTGATGTGTTTCTAAATAAATAACAAAGGAACTAATTTTTCACCAAGTTGTCTAGGAGTGCCCACCCCAGTGAGGGCAGTGAAGTAGTTGAGAGGGTTCATGAAGACTACTCTTAAGTATGGTAATAACCACATAACTTGGATGTAGTTCGTAAAACTAGGTTACCCTGAAAATACAGAAAGTCAATGACTAAAGATTCTTACCAATGGATGCTTAGTTATAATCTAAATAGTAATAACACCCACCCACCCCTATTTTTTCTAAGATATCACCTTCTTGCCTGTCAAAACATAAGAGCACTACTTCTGATGCCCAATAATTAAGTGGCTTCTTGGCATCAGCTGTTTGGGTGGAACATTTACTTGGCTGCTCCTAGTACATAGTCCATGACTGATCCTCCCTCCCACGACCCATCTCCAGCAAGGTCATGAGCAGGGCACAACTGCAAGTAAGTCCTCAGCCTCCTGTCAGTACGTGTATTTACTTGCAGGAGTGCAACATGACTTTCCAGTACTGTTGACATGCACTTTGCTGGTAAGTGCATTTCTGAGAGAAAACAGTTCACAAAACTCAGAAAGACACAGGAAGAAAAGAATAAATACAATCAAAAATAATAAAAGTATTTTTTTTTCATTCAGTTTCACATTTGTGGTGTTCAGAAGACAACAGCACAGCGAGCAATCAGTGCACCAGAGATCGGTGATCAAGTCTGGAAGCCAGTAGTACTTCTCTCACTAAGACCATATCAGCTACCCTCAAAACCACCTAAACGTCTGTAAAAACTGACTTAGTAGGAAGCAGTATCTTTCTTCATAAAATAATTATAATCAATCTGTGTCACGGAATTGGCAGAAAAACCCCTGCCCGTTCCAGTGTGACAACAGTTACTCCTGGAAATAAATTCTCTAACATCTGGTAGTTTTTGATGAAATCTTTGTCCCCCTTGACAGAATGGCCTCGTGCCTGCTTCTGCTGCACAACGTGCACTAACCTCTCTGGCACCCAAATTCACCAAAAGAGGCCTTACAATGAATTTTATCACAGTATAGGCTTACAGCCAGCAAGAACTCCATGGGTCTTTATTCTGTTTTCTCTCAAATTAGCTCATACTTGTAATTAATCTTCCTTCTGTTCCAAAAAGTGCCTACCAGGGGGAGGGGAAGGAGAATGCAAGAGTTAATTTATGTTTTACTACACATATAAACGTTCCAATAATGCTTGTGAGAAATTAAAAGCAATCTTAAAGACCTATTTATGGATTGCATAAGCCATCCTGGAGTCAACTGGAGCATATTTGTGTGGATCTCTTGCTACTCTCAAACAGAAGGGATGTGTGGGCAAAATCCTGAAGTACCAAACCTCTACTTGGGGAGAAGAGGGGCCCTTTTTGATTTTCCAAGAATTGTACCAATATTATGCATGTTTGTAAAAGAGCAAGTGTTATTCTGCAGGAGAAAACCTCCATCTAAAGATTGGGATAACACCCAAAAATATAAAATTATTTTTCATCTTGAAATTATCATTTGAATAGGTCTGGGAAGTATAGATTTAGACTGTAAGGATAAAACAATTCAAGCACGTACTGCCTCACAGAAGCTACTTTATTAAACACAAATATCCACTATTCTATTCTCCTATTCTCTGAACCAGTAAGTGTTTAAGGAGGTTTAGAGTGGTACTTTTATTCAGTAACTCTATAAAAGAACATCAAGGTTCCCCTTGTATTATAAAGAGGTTAAGTTTATTTCCCTGGCAAGCACGAACATCTGTATTTCCAGGATGTGTGCTCGCACGTGCTAGTGTGCAGTCCACCAGAAAACCAAGATCCACACGCACCCAGGAAACCAGTAGTGGGTTCAAAGGGTTGCGTGCGTGCCCCAGCAGCTTCATTCTTCCCTCCAGCATGTGCTGTCATCCTTTCTTCCACAGAAGCAATCCTTAACCCCACAGCAGCCATTCCACTTGCTGGAGCCCTGTGGTGAGAAGGCGGCCTGGCTGAGGTTTGGGCTGCAGCAGCATGTGGCTGCTTTCACCAGAAGGGCTTCTCCATGACTCCAGGTGGCTCCCCAGTCTGTGCTGGCCTGCGGGATCATAGAATCCCTGGTTGGAAGGGATGTCAAGGATGTCATCTGGTCCAGCCTTTCTAGCAAAGCATGACCTAGAGTAAACGTCCCAGCATCCTGCCTAGCCAAATCTTGCAAGTGTCCAACATTGGGGAATCCACCACTTCCCTGGGGAGATTATTCCAATGGCTGATCGTTCTCATTGTGAAAAATTTTCCTCTTCTGTCAAAACGGAATGTCCCCAGGAGTAACCTGTGCCCATTACTCCTCGTCTTCTCTATATGACTCCTTATAAAAAAGGAGTCTCCACCTTCTTTAAATACTGGAACATGCTGACAAGGTCTCCCCCAAGCCTTCTTTTCACAAGGCTAAACAAACCCAGTTCCCTCAGCCTTTCCTCATAACCCAGGCTTCCCAGCCCTTTGATCATCTTCGTGGCCCTTCTCTGGATCCTCTCCACATCATTTCCGTATGGCGGGGATGAAAACCGATCACAGTATTCCAGGCGCGGCCTGACAAGCGCTCCGTCCACAGCCCCGGCCACACTTGCACAAAGCAATTGCTGGC
>NW_009925902.1:161372-194753 GCF_000696875.1 Nestor notabilis | reverse complement strand
GCTGGGGTGAAGTGTATCCGGGTAAGCGCTGTTCAGTCCGTTTGTTCTTCGTGTATTCGCGTTGTGTGTTTGGAAGTGGAACCCCCGCGGCCGCAGGCGCGCACATGGGGCTCTGCCGTGTGCTCCGGTGGCGCGATTGAACGCGCCTTCACCCCAGAGCGTTTGGTCCAGGTTCCTTTTTCTATAAGGAAAAAGGGAGGAAGAAAACAAAAGTGTCGGGGGGGGAGACTAAAAAGCAGCAGAATTCATAGAAATAATATTTTAATTGCTTTCTGAGCTTCTTGGCGCTTGGACACACGGGAAAATGCATTATTTAGCTGTGAAGCACAGCACTGAGGGAGGAGACCCCCCCTTCTAGGAGAGGAAGAGATACGCACTGTCTTTGAACTCTTATTGAAGCGTTCGGGTGATTAAGGCAATCTGTGATTCTTCACAGGGCTTACAAAGAGTCAATAGAGAAGCTGTGTCTGCCCCATCCCTGGCAGTGTTCAAGGGCAGGTTGGACACAGGGGCTTGGAGCAACCTGCTCTAGTGGAAGGTGTCCCTGCCCGGGTCAGGGGTTGGAACTGGAGGAGCTTTAAGGTCCCTTCCAGCCCAAACCATTCCAGGATTCTCTGGTTCTGTAATAGAATTATCTATGAGTTTTAACTCAGTACATTTCAACTTAAATGTTTTGCTAACTTGATTGTTTTCATTAGGATTTCACTTTGAGTTAATGACCCTATGAAATAAAAGCTAATGGCAGTAATAATCCACACGCAGACACACGCTTTTAAATGCGCAGCATTGCTGCGTAATGTAGGTAGGATAGTGGTTTTTATTGTGTTTGTGGACAAAGTTTCTTGAGTCTTCAGTGATGGGTTTTGAGTGGTTTCTGTGTGTCCTGCGCTGGTGTGCACAGCTGTGTTTCACTTGCAATTGTTTGTGCACTGGATAAAATTTGCAGTATAATGCTTATTTTGATTTAGTAGTCCGTCTTTTGAGGATGCTGTATCACTGTTACATCTGTTTCAGTTTGGAGGTCTTGATATATCAGGGAATCCCAGACTGGTTTGGGTTGGAAGGGACCTTAAAGCTCCTCCAGCTCCAACCCCTGCCCCGGGCAGGGGCACCTTCCACTAGAGCAGGTTGCTCCAAGCCCCTGTGTCCAACCTGGCCTTGAACACTGCCAGGGATGGGGCAGCCACAGCTTCTCTGGGCACCCTGTGCCAGCGCCTCAGCACCCTCACAGGGAAGAGATCTGAAAATACATTGAGTTTTCCTCAATTTTGTACAAAACATCAAGGTGTACATTGCTGATATTCATAGAATCACAGCTTGGAAGGGACCTCGGGGATCATCTAGTCCAACCTATCTCAACAAAGCATGGCCTAGACTAGATGGCCCCAAATTGTATTAATGTACTAAACATTTATAGCTGTAGAAACTTAGAGATTTGTAAAGCCATATACTTAAAGGGCATTTGTTTCTCTGTAATTCTCAGCCTTTTTATTTTTGCCATATTAGCCTTTCCCTTCATCACTTTATGTGGAAAAAGGAAAATCTTTTATGCAGATGTTCTCATCATAGAAGGGGACGTGGTAGTTCTGTCAATCTGACAATATGATTGTCAGGTAGGGCCTGGTTGCTGAGACAGAGCTTTGCTCACTGCAGTGTTGTACGTAGCAGAGTATTGTTGTATGGTACTGTTTGCTTTGCAGGCTCTTGCTTTGGATGCAACACAGGGAGAAGAACATGAGCACAAAGTAGCAAGACTGAAAGCACCAAAATATATGATGGGTCTTTATTTGCCTGGGGTTTTTTTAATAGATGAAAGATGGAGGGTTTATAAACTTTGTCATACCAAGCTATTATTTTGGGTAGTGGAAAAAGCCATGAAGCAAGACCAGTGTTAGAAAATCTAGTGCTCCCGTGGTGTATATCGATTTTATGGCTATGATTTGCACAGTATTCAGAAGCATTGTAAGCTGTGTTTTGTTCAGAATTTACTGGCTTAATCATTCAGTGAGATCCTTGGATTTTAAAGTACTTGGAAAGTTCCTGGATGCCAGGAGTGAATGCTGTATACGCCAAAGATACAATCTGTTCCCTTACATAGGCAGCTTCATAAGTAAATCATGTGCTCTCAATCATTTCTGTAGAGCTTCCTTGCTTTACTAGACCATGGAAGAATATCTGAGCATGTCCTCTGATTCTTATCGTCCCTCCTTGCTCCCCAGGTGGTTGTATACCTGTTTTCTACGTTATAAATAGGGCTTTAAAGCTGTTCTCCCCGTGGACAGTAATGGTCATGACCTCGATTTGGGATTGAAGAGATTTATGAGTCCGAACTGGTGACACAAGTAAAGTTCAGTTGTTTAGATTGTTTAGGAAGTGGAATACAAACTGACAGCTCTAAGGCAAAATTTGGATGCTCTTGAGCAGTGGTTCTCAGAAGACCAGGTAGGCAGAGCCGCCTTGGCAGGCAGTACTCTTAGTATAGAATACCAGTAAAAACACTGTGTAGGCACACAGCATTTGTTCTGGAAGGAGAAACAGGAGTTGACATTCTGGTTTTGCTGTGCCTGGGTCTCATCATGCACCTACTGAGCAGACTTCCAGAGTGGGGTTAATGGTACCATTAGGATTTGAGGAAGCAGCAGAAACATCATTTTGGCTGTAATTACTTAAGTATCTTCATCTTTAGCCAAGGCATTACACTCCAATCCTGCAGTTTCAAGAGTTTAACTGCCTGGATCAAGCCTCTGCAGTAGGAGTCTAAAGTGGCTACAGCCAACATAATTGTGTGAACCAGATTGCAGGAATAAAAGCATTAAAGGTTTGTTCACCACACAATTTGTAAGTTGGTTTTAGAAAGTTGCTTTCACAGATGCTCTCTAAAGATTACAGAAGAAATGATAACTCCAGCTGTTGCTGAGATTACTCAAAGACGGAAATAAGTTCTATTTCTGATGTTGACTATTACTTGTTTTCAGGTTTCTTACAGTTTAGCTTTGTTTTGATATAGCTTCCTGCCAAGTGTGTTTGATATTCTCTGTTTTACTTCTTCACAGGAAGTGAATATTGAATTTGAGGCACATTCCATATCAGACAATGACTATAATGGGATAAAGAAGTTACTGCAACAGGTACTTTGACTTCTTGTTAGCTTGCTTGATATGTCCATTGATAAATAATACCTAAAGAGTTATGCAAAGTCATCAGTTCACATTATCTGTATTGTGTCATAGTTTTACTGTGCTTCAGCTCATGAATTACGGCCACAGTCTCCATGTGTCTCCTAAACCATGGTTTCAAGAACTTTACCTAATGAACCGTAGGGCTGTTATTTCACAGTGTGTATAATCTTTCTGTTTTCACTGTGTTAGCTGCTGCCCAGAAAGCCTTCAATGTTAATCAACTTCCTGGAGGTCTTTTTGTAGATCACAGCCCTTAAAAACCAGACAAACCAGGAATGTGTCTGCTGAATGTGGCAGCTTCCAGGCGTCTTTTGGCTGTTGTAAACCTATGCTCAGCAAGCATTTAGATCATAGCAAATTCAAAGGATAGCAGGTATGCAAAATGCCAGCTTGTGGAGGGTTGAGGAGCTTCAAGAAGCTGATTTTTAGTCCCTACAGTATTGTATTGAAGGAAGTTAAATAAACAAACTCACTAAATGGAAATTAAAAGTGGAACAGAGTATTTCTACTTAGGGAAATTGCTGACTTTAGTTTCTAGTGAGTAGTCCATGATGTATCATGATGCCAAAAACTTGTTGATACTTGTTTCCTATTTTCCAGTTGTTTCTAAAAGCTCCTGTTAACACTGCTGAATTAACTGATATATTAATACAACAGAATCATATTGGAAGCATCATCAAGGTAAGACAGAATTTACATTTCTAAATGAAGTACAATACTTTTTATGTTGAAATGACACAACAGATATTCAGAAAGGGAGCCTGGATTTGTAACTTGTATGCTTTCTTCCTTTTTAGCTTTGAGAGGAATTCTTCTCTAGGAGCTGAAATATTCCGTGTCTGGTTTCAACCAAACAAGGAATTCAATTTATTATTTTGGCTGGTTTCTTTTTACACATGAAGGCTTTTCACTTTTCTCTCTGAATTTTGGTGTGATAGAGTAATAATGCTGACAGTTCTATGGAGAAGTTTGTTGCCACCTCTGTAAGAAATAGGACCTTACGATTTCAGGATGGACAGCAATGTCGACCAGAAATGTCCTGCATCCCGTTTCCTTTTGCACAGAGTTCTCTGGACATAGGAAGGGATTCCAAAATGAGTCCTGAACAAGTTCTGCTAAGGCAGTGGAGCACTCTGCAAAGACTCCTGAGTTACTCCTGGCTAAGGAAGCTCTTCAGTACTGTAGAGTGCTCAAAATGTCATGGCCATATAGCTTTCAAACCCAAAACTGCTGCCATGGCGCAGTTGTGCCACAGTTGTACCACGTTGCTTGGTGCCATTGCTGTACATTACCTTTTTGTCATGTGCCAACAGTTTTTCCACCCACATTTAATACAATCCTTCCATTACAACTTTGTGACCCCCGGTTCTTTCCCCAGGTTTTTCATAGCAGGGTTTTGTTCAGCTTTTTGTTTCACTATCAAAGCTCGGTTGTTCTCTGGGTTTTAAGACTTTGCAGGTTTACTTCCTTATGTTTGAAACAGAAGAAAATTGGTGTTGCTTAAGATATTGCCATGCCTTGTACTGAGATGCTGCTTATTAAATGTGAGCTATCAAATTTTAGTGCCTTTCCAAAGATCCTGCGGGAGAAGATACATGACCTGGCTCTAAGTACACAAGAGTCAATGATGTGGCACTTTCATAACTGTAACCAGAATGTGTAGGTTGTGTGTTTGTAGAGATTACCTGGATGGTTCTCATCTGAGCATCTTCTGGAAAGAAAACTGTTTTTTGCTGCAGAGTAGAAATAGCAATGACTCATACTGACATTCTGTTTCTGTTATTAAACAGCAAGCAGAAGTCCAAGAAGACAGTAGCGATGATGATGAAGATGATGATGAAGTCTTTGGTTTCATTAGCTGCTTAAACTTAACAGAAAGGAAGGTATGTTGTGGTTAGGTATTCCTCGTTAACATCTAGACAGTTATAAGTGAGACTGTGTCCTGCTTTTCTGCCTTGTACAACAAGCCTAGGCAGCTGGATCAGGATTTAGATTTCCACCATGGAGGACTATGGTCTTAAAAGTTGCACATCGCATAGCTTGCTTCAGCTCTGGTCCTGCATAAGTTGCTGAAGGTCAAACGTAAAGCTAGGAATGGAACAGATTTAAAACTAGGTCTAACCATAGTTCCAGTGTAACTGAGCTGTCAGCCTCTTGTATTTCTTCATTGTCACCTTTTGCAGCTTGAATTTTGCTGGTGAGTGTACTGGTGTTGCAGCTCCACACTGCTCAGTTAAGAAACTTTCTTTGCCCTCAATTTCAGGGTTGGTAAATAATTCCAGAGAACGTGTAGATAGTGCTGAAGGAAATCACCAATAGGTCTGTAGAGTATTCCCTGGAAGTTCACATTCAAGGTTTCCTTGTGTAAATTATTGTTGTGTAAAGAAAATACACCTTTTGGTATATAAAGATATATATGTATGTCTTTCAGGATACACAGTGTGTTGAACAAATCAAAGAGCTGATTCTAAGTCGATGTGAGAAGAGCTGTGAACAGCACGTAGTTGAACAACTGAGTAAGCTCCTAAATGACAGTACTAAGCCTGTGGGTCTTATACTGAGTGAAAGATTCATTAATGTACCACCACAGATTGCTCTGCCTATGCACCAGCAGCTTCAGTAAGTTTGCTTGGGGTTATTTTGACATGATTTCTCCATATTTTTTCAGCAATCTATGTATGTAGAAGTATGTTAAGATAGGTGATGGTATAGCTATAAGTAAGACATGAACACATGTATTTGCATCTCATATAAGGTCTTTAGTTCATTTCCTAAAATTATTTATATCTTTAGGCTCTTAAAACTCTTTAAGATAGAGGAAGCCATTTAAGAGCGTGTGCTGTTCTACTGCAGAGATAGCTCTGTGTATGTGTAGTTTATCTTTGTCTTGCAGATTATTTTCCTTTTGATGTAGGAAAACTTAATTAGAATTTCTTATGGCATACTGATAATGAGACCTTTAAGGAATTAATACATTGATAATGAAAGAAAACATGTAGACAGGGTTGGTCAGGAAGGTTTTTGGAGAAAGAAATGAGGTGCTTGAAGGCTTAGTTTGGAGGTTTACCACTAGTACAGCACTTGTCATAGCTCAAATTCAGATGTCAGCCTCTGTCTTCCAGGGGTTGGACCGTTGCAGTGGCAACATGTTTACACAAGGGTGGGCAGGAGACTTTTCTGGCTCTTCAGTTACAGTTCCTCATGAACTGATAGTGTGATGTACTTTCTAATGCACTCTGAGGTTTAATTACATGCTTGTCGAGGGTATATATTGCATATGTAGATGTATTTTTAAATTGTATGTGTAAACATTTATTTGTCTTTAGGAAAGAGTTGACGGAGGCACAGAGAACAAACAAACCTTGTGGAAAGTGCCACTATTACCTCCTTATCAGCAAGACCTTTACAGAAGCCACGAAGAGCAATTCTAAGAGGAAGGGAGGGAGAAACCAGCAGGAGGAGGAATTAATGTTTGCAAATGCAGAAGAAGAGTTCTTTTATGAGGTAACATATGTGTATCTTTTAAAATGTTTATGGGTTTTTTATATATTATTAAAGTGCTTCACTTTAAGGGGGCTTTTAAAGAGACATGGTCACATATTGCTTCAATTAGATCCATCCTTTTTTAGAGTAATTTTAAGAGATGAGCAAGCAACTTATTTTTGTGTATTGAGCCCAACACCTTTTGTATTCAGAGAATCAGGGAGAGATATACCATCCATAAGTCCAATTGATTACATTAATCCTCTGTATTGGCATGAATTTACTGATATGTTACTTATATCAGGTCACAATAAACCTGACTATGGGATGCTGTGGCATAGACTGCCTGTGGCAGTGTTGCTACATGATAGAGGCTCCAGTGCTATGAGGATAATGGAAAATCTCAGAGAATACTAAGCAGAGACTTGAGGGGAAAGGTCAGGTTTGACTTTGGTTTGAGGCCAGTGTCTTGGCCTTGAGGAATTAAGAAACTTCATCTCTTTTTACTCATAGCAGTGCTAAAGAGATGAATTGAATGTGATGGTCAGACTTGTTGAAATACTGTGAATGGAATATCCACATTTTGAGAATGAACAATGATAATAAATCTGGGTGTTGAATTTAGCAGCATGTCCCAGGATTTCTGAGTTTAGAAAAGCCTGAAATCCCTTTTTTGGGGGGAGCTGTGCAGTTGTCTTCTTTAATCTGAATAATAAGAAATGCGAAAGACATGTTAAACTGCTGTGTCCGATGAACAGAGAAGACAGGGGGGGATGTGAATTACCCATAGTCTGCACAGGAAGTGCATGTTAGCTTGAGATTTAAGCTAGTGTGATTTACAACACAAGTGTTCAAGAGTGACAGCTCAAACAACAGGTAGTAACTTGCCAGGGTGCTCTAACTTAATCGTGTCACAGCTTCAAGCACTTAGAGGAACAAAGATTGAAAAGAATGCAGAGGGATCTCTGTTGTTAATCTCCATCAGCATCTGCACTGTATGGCAGTACTTAAATACACAGATCTCTTTTGCTTGCCCCTACATAGTTAGTTAGTCCTGTGTCAGAAAAAATAGCAGCTGTTGAGGCTTCATTTAGATTCAGTAATGCAGTTAAATAAATTTCTCCTGAGATCTCTTTCCAAGAAACTGAATAGATGCAAAGTTCTGCATTTATGGTGGTGGTGTCGTTATTATAGAGTCACAGAATGCTTTGGGCTGGAAAGGACCTTAAGATCATCCAGTTCCAAACCCCTGCCATGGGCAGGGTCACCTCACGTAGACCATGATGCCCAAGGCTTTGTCCAGCCTGGCCTTGAACACTGCCAGGGATGGAGCATTCACTGCTTTTTTGGGCACCCTGTGCCAGCGCCTCAGCACCCTCACAGGGAAGAGCTTCTTCCTTATATCTGACCTGAACTTCCCCTGTTTCAGTTTGAACCCATCACCCCTTGTCCTATCACTACAGTCCCTGATGAAGAGTCCCTCCCCAGCATCCTTGTAGCCCCCTTCAGACACTGGAAACTGCTCTGAGGTCTCCATGCAGCTTCCCTTCTTCAGGCTGAACAGCCCCAATTTTCTTAGCCTGGGGAAAGATGATTTATCTTTTCCCTTTTGGATACCTGTTACATTCAGAAAATGCTCAATATACAAACTTCTGAAGCTCTAGAGAAGGAGCTGTCACTTTCCTTTTCTGTCTCTATTCTACTTAGGACAAATATATTAATAAAAAGTGCTAAAATACTGGGATGAAACTATTACTTCACAACTTCCTATTTCCTGAGGCAACCTGCCCACTCAATTCTGCTGGCCCCAAGCCAGGACACCCAGGTCTTGGCACGTCCCCAGCCAAGATCAGGAGAGAGGAAGATGCAGGAAATGGAATCAAAAATGTGCTTTGAAATGCACAGAATTTTTCATTTTCATGATTTTTTTTCTGAAGCTTTAAAAATACTATTCTACAATATTACTGCTTTGTCAGGAGACTGTTGTTTCTCATTTCTGGCAGTGCCTACAGGATAAAGCACTTGCACATGCATCATGGTTAATGGCAAAGCTTCCTCTGTGTGATCATTCATGACATTCTCTGGTATGGGCTGTGATATGGCTGTAATTTTATTTCTTGGGAAGAAGAAAAATGGAAGTGGGTGAATTCCTTGTTAGCTATAGGGAATGCTGATGTGGCCTCTGTGCAGTAACAAGTCTGTGATTTGCTTTTTGTGCTCCTGCCACAGCAGCTTTACCAGCTGAACGTGAACTCTGTGTAAGCATGTTATTGAAGAACTGAAAGGGGAGAAGCCTGTGATGCCCGTGTGTCCTTATGGCTTATGTCCTGGAGGCCTATTTTGTATTTATCTATTTTGTTATTTTGAGTGGTATTTCAAAGACTTTTGTCTAAATTGCAGTAATTTTCAACTCAAATGGATAGACTCGAACTGAACATGGTTTTCTTTTTAACATTCTAGTGTTTTTAACAAATTCATTTTAAACATTATGGAGGATAGTAGATTAATTTGCTCTCTGGACTTTATAACGTATATGTGTTAGATTAGTGTTGGTGTGTATATCCTTCCTGATCATGCATAATGTTAATTAGATTGCCATAAAATAGTATTAAATGCAGTCAGGCAGACACTTAGAGCCATATAAACCAGAGAGAAGCCTTTTTGCACTTTGCAGTTCCCTGTGCTTTATTCTGTTCATGAAAATGTTATTGAGGGAGCAGAAGAAAAGCTCTGTTATAACCAGACTGGAACTGATTAAAGGTTTAGGGCCTCCATTGCTCAAATTGTTTGTTGTTGAGCAAAGCCACTCCGTTAATGCATTGGTTTTTCCAAAATCAAATTTACAACCTTGAGATTCTGTTAGGAAATAGCAAACCTAAAAGGAGCCTGGAGCTTAACTTACCCTGCAAGGGAAGAGGTTAGGTAAGTTCTTCTAATTAGGAATTCAGCTCATGCTTCTTAATCTGACTTGTGTGAGAACTAGAAGCATTTGTTAGATAAGTTTTTCTTCTCCATCAGGCATTTTGCCTGGGAAAGCTAATAAAAAGGGACTGTTATATCTGTATGCAGGATGTATCACTGAAAAGAAATAATACACATTATGGACACCTACCTATTTGAAGCATCATCATTTATAATATGTCTTTTGGTGGCTCCAGCCATCTACAGGCTTTACAAGAGGTTTTTGAAATTCCACTCAGGATTCATGTCAGTGCCCATTCCCTTAATGCTTAATTTCTAGTGGCAGTGTGAAAGAGGGGATTACTGTACCACATATTCTTACAGATACATTCATTTTAGGAGCAGTTTTAGAGTAGGCCATGAAAATAGCAGAGCCTATTCAGTGCTACAGACCTTCCACATTACCCACACCAAGCTGTCATCTTTAGTGCAGGCTCTACTCCACCAGCACACTCTCACTGTTCTTTTTATCTGGCTTTTGGCTGATCTCCTAATTCTCAAAATTACCCAGCTACTGGTTTGGTCACGGTCTGAGTCTGAAGGTATTAAAGGCTAGATATTCCTGTTACTGGTCAAGGATACCTGCTAGTTGGCACAATAGCTTCTAAGGGTCAGCATTTCTTAATGTGATAATAGGGAGTGAGATGCTGTCTTAAATTCATCTAAAAGGATATAAATGGCCTTCCCCCCTGCCTCTTAGGTCTTTTTTCTGATACGAAACTATAATCATTTTAGAGTTTAATATGAATGATAAAAATCCTGTGAAAAGCAAATAGTTTAAAACACTTAATAGTGGATTCTCCTGTAGGTTTTTTGTGGTGGGCATTTTGAGAGGGAAGAAAATAACTTCTTAATAAGCATGTGCATAACAGGGTCATTGTTTTTACTTTGATGTATTGACTTCATTCTGATGACAAAATTGAATCCTAATGCATTTCTTTCTGTTGTTTAGAAAGCCCTTCTGAAGTTCAACTACTCTGTGCAAGAGGAAAGCGACACTTGTTTGGGTGGCAGGTGGTCCTTTGATGATGTACCAATGAAACCCTTGCGGACTGTTACGATAGTTCCAGCTGATGGAATTCATGCCATTATGGATAAACTGAAAGACTATCTCTCAGTCTGAGCTTTCCTACAAACACTGGTTTTTATAAAGCAGCCGTGCAGAGCTAGGATTTCAGTATTTTCAGAAGGCTGCTGTTGAGTTAATGGTTTTCTCCTGCTCAAATGCTTCCTCTGTACGTTTAGAAGACAAGTAGATGGCACAATTAAAAGTATCTATGAAATTAATATTTTTCATTATTCTGTCTTCTTACATATTGGTCTCATCGTTAAGCAGTCAATAAAAAAAAACAGTGTAACAAGAAAACTTGAAGATCTGCTCAATATGGTTTTAACCAAAACTAAATTGTATATTTTTGTTACAGAATAACAGATGCAGCTACTTCTGTTAAGGAAAAAAGCTTTTTTTCTGTATGTTTTTTCTGTTAAATACATTTATTTCAAAAGTTTGAAATAATTACATGGGTTAAGATGGAGATGGATATTTCATACACTGCTTTTCTTTGTATTTGTCCAATATATGATGTTTCGGTCTGAAATCACTGAATAAGACATCTTTGTTCAGTGGGAGTTTGGGGGAATTGTTCATTTCCTTTGTCATCGTTAGTTTTCTGTTCCTCCTTCATGGCTGAAGCAGGTGACAAGTGATTGATCATGCCCTGCAGAATATCCTTGCTTTCACTGGGAGGAAGATTGCTAAAATAATACTGAGGTACCAGCTCCACGAACCTGGTGAGGAAATAAGACAAAACATTTGTGAGTATCTTTTAATGGGAAATGTTTGAATTCAAGGCTTGTATAAAAGACATCAGCAACATGCTACAAAGCTGGTACTTCAACTCAAACCCAAAACCCTCTGCAAGATGCAGTAGTAGTTTGTGGGTTTGGTAGTCTCACAATGTACTCAGTCTACACTTCAAGGTGATTTTCATTCAGTTCTCAATGCTGCAGATTGAATTAAATAGTAATTTTCCTGCATTCGGACATATTTTTGGTTCAATAAACTGATGAAAAAGGCTTTCTTAGAAGCATTGGAAATAGAAAAGATAGGACAGTGAAATGTATATTCTTGATGTAAAGAGATTTTTGCAGAAGGAAGATTGTAGTCTTCTCTTGAATCCATGAACAGTTGATACGGACTGATCTAGGTGGCTGGGTACATAAAATACATTGAGAGAAAGATTTGCTGGAAAATAGGTTTTCAGGGAACAGAGATTTCCAGTAAGATTAATCTATGAGTACACTGCTCTGTTAACTCTTCCTTGATGGTTTTTTTTGCTGTATATTTTACTCTGTAAGAAACTTTTGCCACTTGTCAGGTGTTTTTCCAGTGGATGCGTTGATTACAGTTGCAGTGGCAATACCTGTGCAGATCAGCACGTTAGGAAATGCAAAAGGCTGACTTAAATGATGTTTTGGTTTGCATGTAAAGAATAGTGATGGTGTGATATCACAGTTCTTCCCTTTTTTAATCATTGTGAGCTCTAATGCAGTGAGTGTTCTGAATGACAGTGCAGACATCAAGCAAAGCTGCACACAGTGACAGAACAATACTGGCAACAAAGAAATTTATCCCACATATATTCACTCGTGAGTATGAAAAGTGTGAAAAGCAACAGTTTCTTCACCCTTCCAGTGATGAGGGGTGAAGCTCCTCTTGCTTGACTATTAGATCTTAGGCAGAAGTTCTTTCCCTGTGAGGGTGCTGAGGCGCTGGCACAGGGTGCCCAGAGAAGCTGTGGCTGCCCCATCCCTGGCAGTGTTCAAGGCCAGGTTGGACACAGGGGCTTGGAGCAACCTGCTCTAGTGGAAGGTGTCCCTGCCCGTGGTGGGGTTGGAGCTGGAGCAGCTTTAAGGTTCCTTCCAACCTAAACCAGTCTGGGATTCTATGACTGGGTAGTTTTTATGACAGAGATAAATCAGTTGACTTCTCCAAGCATTGCTTTCAGTGTACAACACATATCCTTACTCTGTGACTTAAGTTATGCTTTTGTGGTAGAGGTGTGCGTGAAGAGACAGTTTAATCATTGTTAACTTACAGATCAGGTGAGATCTCGGAGACTACTCTGATGGAATTGTCTTCTGATATACTAAACTCGTGGAATAAAACCCACTCGGGAATCCTTCTGCTGTTACAATAAGATGAGAAAGGATGAAGCTGGGCCACTTGTCTGTGTGTTAACATTAAGTAGTTACCTGAGCCATCTACATCACGAGCAATCTAAAAAACAAACATTCAAGGAGTTGTCCGTTACTTCATTGGATGTGCAAGATACATAGATCAGTGTCTGCTTATTATATTAAAACCAGGAATTAAACTTGCATTCACATACTTTGAACTGGAGAGCCTAAATATCAGTGTTCTTCCCAAATATCTGTGAGAAATAAATATCTGGGTACTATGAAATGAGGCTTGGTGTTTAAGAAATTCTTGATCTGTATAGTTGAAAGGAAACTGCAACAAATGAGGGCAGGTTTATACAGTAAGTATCTGAACTTGGCTTTGAAGGGTCTGTGTGAAAACAGATGTATTCTTTAAGAATTCAAAGGCTTTAAAATACAGTGTGCAGCCCTTGTAGTTTGGAGGGGTCATTTTATTTAAGTGGAGCATAGTGATGTGAAGGAAAGCATGTTACCAAGTGGAAATAAATCAATCTTTCTTATTTATGTATACAATTACAGTTAGAGTATCTTCTTTGGTTGAGGTGAAGAAAGCTGTCTATTATGTGTACCTAAACATATTAAGTCAATTCTTGTTTTCCAGGGTATTTTCACAACAAAATCTTCAAAGAGAAAGAATTCCTGGGAGAATATTACAAATTAAAGAGGTTTTTGAAGTAAAATAGTTCTTTGAGTGAGAGGCATATTGACAGTTTTCCTCTTGCAGTGAAATGTGTGGACTTCATGCTGTGATAGCTGAACCCAAGAGAGAAGATTGGAATTGGCCCAAGTGTTTGATACTCTGGAACAAATGGCTTATATCCTTTGTGCTGAGCAAGGTTTCATTACCTAACTTAAGTTCTCTGAAAGCATTCTATATAACATAACAATGCAGTAAGGTGAAACAGCAGTATTTTTCCTTACGTGCATAAAGTAACCAGATAAGAGAGATTTCTTAATGTTTAGGATATTTTCCTTTGATCCAAAGTCCGGTTCTGAAATGGGAAGTTCAATTCGCTTCATTATCTCCACTAGTTCAGCTCTGATAATTTCTGCCATCCTCAGTGCAGAGCTGCTTAGAAAATAATCACGACACCATTTCTCAGCACTGTAGTCTGTGGAGGAAAAAACAGGTTTGGCTTAAAGCAAAGTTTTACTGATGGTTCCTCTCCATAGAGATACTGCTCTGTGAAATGCTCTTTGGTGCAATAGCTCAAAACCAGGGAGTAGCTGTGTCAGAGCTGTCAACATTCTGGTAGCAAGAGCTGTATGGACAGCTTGGGCTCACTGGTGTGGGAAGCGAGGGAACAACAGTTGACACCCTTAGTTTTATAGAATCACAGCTGTATCTTTCTGTATAAAACTATCCCTTATTTTGTCTGTAAAAGGTAAAACGAGTAGGAAATTTGTTTTCAGGCTTTCAGGATATGGAACTGGAATCGTATTTGTAGCGCTAGTGGTGATCCTGCATGCTGGGAAAGGACAGGTTCTCTTGCACCTCTCCAGCATTCAACATGACTGAATATGAAGGAACCCTACTGTCCCTTCAGCTTTTACTTAGCATAGGCAAATTTATCACTCCACTGCCTAATTACTGGGCTAAGGGTAAATGAACCTGAGCAAGATGTTTGCACACAGGAAAATGCTGTGAGGAGCTTCTGTCTGCTGTGCAGTGCCCTGGCTTTTATTTGGTTTCCTGTAAATTTGAACTTTGAATTTTTGTCCTTTAAACTTCCCTTTTTGTTGAAAACTATCAGAAAACCATCAGAATTGTGAGGCCGCTGAGGGAATCCAGTCCCTCCTCAACTGTGTCTATGTCACTTTATGTCTTAAACATGGATTATGTGCTCTTACAGGAGGAACCATCATCCTGGTCACTTCAAATGACCATTGTAATAGTGTTTATGTATCCTTGTCGGATGATGTATGATGTCCTAAGCCATTTTCAGTTAGTTAAAACCCTAAAACTAATATCCACTTGAGCTGGTTAGGCCGGGTCAGATGGTTCTTGGAGCAACCTGCTCTAGTGGCAGGTGTCCTTGCCCATGGCAGGGGGTTGAAACTGGAGCAGCTTTGAGATCCCTTCCAACCCAAACTGTTCTATTACTCTATGGCTACTACCTTTGATTTCTCCCTGCAAGTTAGCAATTCTAGATGCAGTCATTCAAGAATGGTTTATGAACTAAATGCCAACAATGACTGCTTAGGTTTTTGTTTAGTTTTGTTACAACGTGCTTCATTTTGTCTGCTCTGGGTACACTTACATTGGCTCGTGGAGTTTGCGCTGGCTTCCTTGAAAGCGTTGAAGACATTGATAAGAGTAAAGTGATCTCCTGCAGGGTGGGAGAATTTTCGCCAGCAAGTAAGAGCAATCTCTTCTGTTCCAGGAGGTGCGTGTAAGAAGCAATTAGGAGCTTAGGAAAAACATCAAGCCAGTGGTTATTAACACACACAAATGCATGCACAAGTACTAACTCCACTGGAATTCTTGTTTATTTTCCTTCCTCGGTTCCCTTTAGTCTTGAGTGTTGGATTGCTGCTGAAGAACTGAATCTATTGTATTCACTAAGGCTTAATTTCTTTGGATGTCCTTTCAATCTTGTTAATATGTGCTATAAACACATATGAGGGTGAGCAGCTTTCTCCTGCCAAAAATGCTTCATAATGCTATGATCCAATTTACCCAGAATCCAAACGTCATTTCTTTCATACAGAATGAAACTAAACCTATGGATATAATGCCTTTATTTGCTCCTCACATTTCTGTGTGTTGAAATTTGTGCCTCCCAGTGCATTTTACATGTGTTGTGGTTCTGAGCTACATAACTGTGTCTTTCACGATGGTCGAGCTTTTTAAAAACTGAAGCGTGCCTATGCTCAATCATTGACATTTGTTGTATGTGCTTAAGAATTTCATACATGGTTTGGCCCACTGTTGAAAATCAAGCCAGCTGGGGCATAGGAGCAAGTTGTTCCATAAGAACAACTAAAGCAGCTTGTGGGTTCATGTCCTTGCTGCCTAGAACTGGTTTCTGGGTCTAGGATATCCCATGTGGGTAGAGCACAGTACTGCCATACCAAAATACAGGCAAGGTTAAGCTGTGGTGTTGAGCAGTCAGTAGCTCTTGGACATTAGATACTAGGAAGAAGTTCTTCCCTGTGAGGGTGCTGAGGCGCTGGCACAGGGTGCCCAGAGAAGCTGTGGCTGCCCCATCCCTGGCAGTGTTCAAGGCCAGGTTGGACACAGGGGCTTGGAGCAACCTGCTCCAGTGGAAGGTGTCCCTGCCCGTGGCAGGGGTTGGAGCTGGATGAGCTTTAAGGTCCCTTCAACACCAACCAGTCTGGGGTTCTATCTGCACTGTCCTGCATCTGGTGGGATTGCAAAGGGTCATCATCATTATTTGCTGTTTGAATTTCTGGAGTCACCCCCCTCTCAGCTATCCTAAAATCTTTGGGTCTGTGTATCTTTGATGTATTAAGATTTCAGTAGCAGCAACTGCACAGTGAGTAAGTTTTAAATATCTGGGGTTTATGTGTTGGTTTGAAAGCTCTGTCACGTTGAGTTAAAAGCTCTATAGTTAACAACCTTCTAACACAAATGTTCCTGCTCCAGACTTTATATGAGCAGTCTTTGGGGCCAGCTGGTTTGTCTCACAGTGTAAGAACAGAGGATCCATCGGGAAGGAATGGTGCAGATACTTAAGGTTATGTTAGTTGTATAAAATATTTGATGTGAAGAAACAAGTCCACAAAGTAATTCTTTGTAGGTCAACAGTTCAATATTGTTTATCATTAGAACTTCCCCTCATTTGCTGCTCCCATCTGTAACAAATGTACATGGATATGAGATAAGAATGTTCATTTTGAAGGGATGTTGTGCTTTCTGACAGAAGGTTGGAATCTAATAGGGCAGCCAAAGCATGGAAATGGTGTGCTACATATAAATTCATTACTCGCTTTTCAGTGCATGCTTAAAGCCAAGACTTATAAAGCCAAAGATATAAATTAACTTGAAACAGCAAAATAACAGAAGTTTGCCTTTGGGTTGTGCTTGTACGAAGGGGGCACAAGCCGAGCAGTAAGACAAGATTTACCTGTTACCATGGCTGCAATGGTGAGCATTTCATTGACACACTCGAATTCACACGAAGCCAGAACTGACTTTGACAGTTGTGGATCCAGAGGAAATTCTGACATAATAATTCCAAATTCAGAAAGGTTTCCATCGTTATCCAGGGCTGCAAGATAATCAAGATCTTCCAGAGCCTGCATCAGGCTTTCAGGAGCTAATGAAAAGGAAAGATCATTTAAATTCTTGAGAATGGCTTCATATAAATGAATGGCTGAATTCTCATTGTGGGTTTTCAGTTGTGTATTTCCTGTGTGAAAATGATAAAGTCAGCTTCTAGCATTTGACAATGAGCAAGAAGAAAAAGTAATAAATGAGGTGAATGGGAGGTTGGGAACATTCTGGAGGAAGAAAATAAGGGGTAACAATTATAGGGCTGCAAATAACTCTGTTCATGTTTTTGGTGTCAGAGCAGGTTCTGTCAAAAGTCCAGACACAGTGTTGGATACTTGTACCCCATATCAAAAACTCCTTCCACTACTGGCAGTCTCCAGGTATTTGTGGATGTGGATGTTCATTCCTTTTCAGGAGGGGTGGTCACATTTGAGGGGGCTGTGGGGTACACAACAGCTCTAGGAAAGAGGATTATAACCAGAAGACAACCATTTGCAGAAGTTGTAGCTCCCTTGTTCTTGCAGGTATTTGGAGTTCTCTTGGTTGCTGTTTTGTAATTACTATTATTTTACATAGTTTCTCATGATACCAGAAAAAGGGAACGTGGTAAAAACCAATGTTTCCCTGGCAATTGCCTGTACTTTCTTACTGCACAAAATTAAATGTTCCATTTTCTCTTATTATAGGTTATAACTTCCTTACAACCTCCGTAGGTAGAAGTGGGAACAGTGAAGCAAAAAGAACAATGAGTGAATATAGGGAAATAATTAGGTAGGCTGAGAGACTGATTTGGGGAAAAAAGTAGGAAATAAATGAATTTGAGCCACACGGTGAGTATGGAGCATGAGAATGAGAGAGACTGAACAAAGGCAAACATGAAGGATATTGTGAGTTAGAGTTTAGTGTTTAAGATGGGGGTCTGAGTGGTGAAAGCAGAGCAGAATGAAGACTGAAGTGATGGGGTTTGTATCTTAGATAAACCCAAGTAGAGGCCTGCCAGGAGTGTTGACTAAGGAGGTTTGTTTGCTCCTGCATGTTGAGCTTTCAAGATAAGGTGGTCTATGTGCTTTTTCTAAAGACTGTTGGACTACCAACTAACTCTGTTAATTGTGCATAATCCAGTTTTGAGCAATGGTATATTAAGCTCATTTTATGAGTCAACAACTAATAGGTATTATCTTCCTCTTTCATGGATGAGGGGGAATGAAATCAACCACCCACAAGATCTGAAGAAAATGGCTTATACACACACACACACACACACACACACAAATATGCCTTTTGTATCAGTTATCGTTACATCTCATCAGACATTTCTCAATAGACCAAAAGATGGCATTTGCAATAGCTCTTCTGAACCTCTCGGCTGGATGGGAGTAGATTACAAAGGAATTTGACAAAGACTTTTCTTTCTCATTAAGCATCTTGCTGAATTTCTCCTTTATCACTTTTTCCCACTATTTTTCTTGTGCTTTGCTGCATGTGAAGCAGTTGCAGAACACAATCGGTTTATGTATCCCTGAGCCCTTTTACTGTCATTGGCTGCTTTTTCTTTTGATAAATGGTGCCAGACGAATGTGAAGCCTTAGTCTATGATTTATCCAGATTTTAAAAGAAATTAGTTGAAGTGTTTTCTCACTGACACTTTGTTCTGCTGAAAGAACAAACCTTCACATTTGCAGTGATGAGAAAACACGTCTGAAAGGACAGGGTTAAGCAAATCAGGACTTAAAATGAGAACTTGAGCAGGTCTGTGTGAACTATGTGTTGATGAAAGTAGGTCCTTTTGGCAAAACACACATAGAAGAGCTTTATGTACATCCATGGTAGCTGCACTCCTGGGACTAGAGAGGGTGAACCTGAAAGCTGAGTAGAAGTTGTCAAGCCTACACTCTCCAAAGTGTAGCTACAGCATGGAAGACATTAATTGAAGTTTGGGAACTCTTGAAGCATGAAGGCTCTTCCCTTCCAGCTCTTTTCAAAGGTAGATTTCTATGCCAGTTCTTATTGTAGTGGTCAATATTTTCTATGAGTGCCAGCTCATTCAAATTCATACCTGCTCTCCTATCACTGCAGCAACTTTCTCCTTATTCCAGTTTTAAGAACTGCTTGATATTTTCTCTCTGTTTTATGGGTAACAAGTTAAATTCTAGTCGTATTGAAACTAGTGGCAAAAATTCCACTAGAGCAGGTCTTGGCTTCATCCCCAGCCAAACATACCCAGCACTGGGGACACTAATGACTGCACTGGCAATCTTACAGGCTTCTGTGGGCTGCTTCAGTTTGCATATCAATGTCCCCAAAAGTCTAAATAACAAAAAATCAAAACACAAGCACAGCTACCCCCCCTCCCCCAGGCAGGGTGTGTGTTTGTTCTTGTATCTTCATTAGTAGATGACTAGGAATAAGTTCTTGCTTGAACTAATTATGAAAGGGAACCTCTCATTGGCAGGCTACTCCAGCACTACGATTAAAAGCAAAGCAAGCCTATAAGGAGCTGGTAGGTCACATTTAGCCATAAAACCATGCTTCAGGCACTCTGCCTTCCTGCAAGAAAATCTTGAGTTTGGGCTTTTATTTTGTTGGCAGTGAACTGATAGTTTATTGCCATCACTCTGTAATTAACTAGTTATAATGGAGAAAAAAGTAGAACGGGAAGCAAGCAAGCACCTGTTGGTTTTAACCCTTCTCATAGAATCCCAGACTGGTTTGTGCTGGAAGGGACCTTAAAGCTCATCCAGCTCCAACCCCTGCCACGGGCAGGGACACCTTCCACTAGAGCAGGTTGCTCCAAGCCCCTGTGTCCAACCTGGCCTTGAACACTGCCAGGGATGGGGCAGCCACAGCTTCTCTGGGCACCCTGTGCCAGCACCTCAGCACCCTCACAGGGAAGAGCTTCTGCCCAAGAGCTCATCTCAATCTCCCCTCTGGCAGGTTCAAGCCATTCCCCTTGTCCTGTCCCTACAGGCACTTGTACTAATGTGATGGGAATAAATTGTTTGATAATTCCCCTTACAGGAGGTTTTACAGATCTTCTCCACTGTGTAAATCTGTGAGTGTGGTGACTTCATTCTAAACCACTTGCTATTAGTTTTCAGATAAATCCTCTCAGGAGTCTGTAAATTCCTGTTAAAACCGTGGATCTGCTTCATTTTGGTATTAGAGTTTATATCTCTGCCTGTACAGCATGAGGGGTTTCTGATGACAGAGAACGTTAACAGACACCTGAGGTTTAGTGGGATAAAAGATGAGCCCTTGTGAAAGCTAAAGCATCTGAGAAGAAAATGCTAAGGAAGTTTAAAGAAATTAAAAGTAACAGCTGATGAAGAGTAAGAGTCAGTGACAGGAAACAAATATCAGTGATTGAAAATACAGGGAGATTAAAAACAGTCATTCAAACATATAGTAATTACTAGGAAATCACGGGAAGCTAATTTCCAGAAATCAACAAAGTGGTTTGTGCTAGAACTTACAAAATAGATGGTTATATGGCAGCCAATTTCCATCCCCTGATAGCATCAGTCATTTGTATGTTTATGCCCTAGAGTTAGTTGCCTTGAGATTTATAAGCCCAAATTACTTCCCTAGTTTGCTGTGAGTGTTATAAAGAAAAGGAAGAGAAGACTCCTGGTGTTTTATTGTGCTAGAAAGGACAAGATAGTAAAGCTGGATTAGAGCAAGTGAAGGAACAGTAACAAAGAAATGGAGCTTTCAGATACGGGTCTGCGTTTTGAGGGACTAGATCAATAAAAAGCCGTTGTAGGAACAGCAAATGCTCATTTGGGCGTTCTTTTTGGTATGGTTCCTATTTAAATCAAAACTGTGATAAAGCAGAAGTAGTGCAAATGTTTAGATAGGGAAAGCTCTTCCTTAAAGAACAGAAACCTGCGTTGTCCTATAATGATTTCTAGCAAGCATCATTATTTTTAGTGGTCCTTGCCAATGCCAACTACTGCTGCCACCAAGGTGAACACGAGACTTTGTGAATTGACTGCTGCTTTCATGGGAGCAGAGTTAAAACAAAGCTTTCAAGATGTGTCCTGTGCTTTCAACAAGAAACTCTCACATCCCTGGGAGTTTAAAAGTGTTTTCTTATCTGACGTTTTCTTTCCCTTACCTGTGTTCTTTGGCTAGTTAAGACTGGGCTGCTCTGGACTTGTTTCAGGAAATCTGACCAGATTTTATATTCAAATCCTATTCCTGATCGTACCGAGGCTTAGTAAAGCAAATATGTTCCTAAATATTATTGTTAGTGCTGAAATCGTTTATCTGAGAGTTTCAAGCTGACTTAAAATGATATTCTTCGTTTCACAGGTCTTCGTAACTTTGACATGACAAAGGTACGTTCCTAAAGGTAGCTGTGCTTTTAATCTTTCCAGTGTCACATCCTACGTAGCTTAAACTGAAGCACTCAAGGTGTCATAAAATAGATAAATACAGAAGTATTATTCTTGGTGCATAAGGAAGCAAGTGATTGAGTGATTTGCCCAAAGCTCTGTAATAAGTGAATATTGGAGATAGGAATTGGAGAACACAAATTCCATGAATTTTAATAGTCCATTTAACCACTACATTGTGCTTATTTGGAGGGTCTACAGGTCCTGTGTTCTGGTCTCCTACTCTATTTTAAAATACCTTTTTCTTGATAGATCTTTGCTTTCCAGAGAAATAACTCTTATAAAAAGTTCAAGCTGACATGAATGTATCAGGTGAAAGGATGTTGTCTTTAAAGAGCTGATACACTGCCTGGCAAAACACAGGTTTTTCCAGCTTCTGTTAGGCTTAACAGCATGAAGAACTGCCAAAGTAATTACTGCAGGGAGAATAGTTCTGGGGAATGGCTTTTTCTGTTGCCGTGTTTTAACATTCCTCCTTGGACAGCAAACTGAATACATGGAGAAATTGAGTGCCAAAGGTTTTTCTAATGCAAGGACCAGCTTCTGTGTGCAGGTTTCATCTCGAGTCTCCTTTTTCCTCCCTATAACTTCTGAGGGAGGGTTTTTATGAGTCTGCCATGCTCTGAAGCCACCAATTCCATAACCATTATTTTGAAATTAGAGTTGCTCATTAAAAATTACTTTTCTTAACAGTCTTTCCATTCATCACAGAACCCCAGCCTGGTTTGTATTGGAAGGGACTTTAAAGCTCATCCAGTTCCAACCCCCTGCCACAGGCAGGGACACCTTCCACTGGAGCAGGTTGCTCCAGGCCCCTGTGTCCAACCTGGCCTTGAAATTTAAAGATTATTATAAAATGGCATAAAAGATTTTTGGGTCAGTTTGGTGTCTTTTATTACTCTTAGTAAATGACATTAGAATAGTCCATCTTTAACAGTACTGGGCTACCCCTTCTCATTCTTGGGATGCCCTCTGTGGTACAAACTCTCTATTCTAAGCAATAGGCTATGTTCAGTGTGGTTTGTGCTCAGTTACTGTGCTATACGTACTGCCCCAATTCCCGTTCCTGATGCCCCTTGTCCCATGGATATGGGACTGCTGCTAAGGGTCAGGCAATCCAGTCCATACTTTGCTTCCTGAGGGTTTTTTTGCTGTCTGTTCCTTACCTCCTCCAATTCCTTTTATGCTTTTCCACTGATTCATTCAGTACAGACTATGAGGTATGTGTCCATGTCCATGCTATTAGAGAGCCTTTCATCAGGAGATACATTGTACAAATTAATCGATTAAATTCAGAAATTAAAACATCAAAGCATCCACAAGTGAACTTAAGATACTAAATCTGCCATGAAGTGATCTCTGTTGAGCAAATCTTGCACGGCACATTGAGTTTCTGTCTTTGGCAGTCTGTTTCTAATGAACAAATGCACAAATAAGTTTTGTTTCTGAAACCATATGAAATTATATCTATTTGTACGACTCTTGTTATTATGGATATTAGTCTCAGTGGGGTTGTAATAGCATAGCTCTCAAATGTCACACTACCCATGACCATCCACTGATATTTTAAGCTGAAAATTACTCATGGTACATCTGCACATTTGCAGAATCTGCAAACTGCCTTCACCTTGATTTTGTATGGAATTTTTCCATGGCTTCATCGTTATACTGGTTTTCATAGTTTAAATAAGGATTTTTCCAGTGATTTACAAAACCACACAATGTTGCTTCCATCCAGAGGAAAGGAGCTCTTTTGTCCCCTTATATCACACAGTAAAGATGTAGCTGATAAACTGATAAAAACGTACACACATCCCTATTACAGTGGCAGGGGAATTTGAGTAATGCACTTCAGAACTGCGGTGCCAAATACGTTTTCCTATGGCTCATGAATTCTAAAAAGGGGAACAAGTCTGTTGCATTTGCTCATCTTGATTATAGCATGAATTAAACGCAGCAGCTGTAAGCCTGACATGTTTGTTGCTTTCATAATGCAGTAACGAGTCAGAGTTAATCCAGGCTTTTATTTTTCCTCAAAGAGCATCAGAAAATCCCCCCTCGTGCACATTGTTGCTGAGCAGAAAGAAAATGTTTTACTGATGTAATTTTTGTTTCTTTACTTGTCTGATGTGTGTTCTCTACTTCGTGTGCAGGGAACGGACCGTGAAGTACATTTCTCTTTGAATTCTTGCTGGGAATTTCAGTGTTCTTTAGATCTGTTTGTTCACTGCTTCATGGCCATATGTTACTGTGTCATCTCGGCGAAGACATTATTTTGTTTTGGAGAAATGCAACTTGGGTTAAAAGAAAACCCCAAAGCCTCCATCTGTTTCAATGCAAAGAAAACTTGGGAATGTTTGCTGAGCAGAAATGGTGCCCAGAACCATAGAAACCAGGTTGGAAGGGACCTCAAGGATCACCTGGTCCAACCTTTCTGGGCAAAGTATGACCTAGACTAGATGTCCCAGCACCCTGTCCAGCCAAAACTTAACAGCATCCTACATTGGGGAATCCACCACTTCCCTGGGGAGTCATTCCAATGGCTGGTTGTTGTCATTGGGAAAAATTTTCCTCTTGTGTCCAGTCGGTATCTCCCCATCAGTAACTTGTGCCCATCACCCCTTGTCTTTTCCCTGTATAAAGGGAGTCTTCTTTGTGGCCACGCTTTAAATACTGGATTAGTGTAGGCATAGGAAAGCCTGTGGCATGTGTGGCGCATGGGAGAGGCTGCAATGTGTTTACACCCTCTATTCAAAGGGAAATCAAGTCCAAGGAGGCAAAGAGATATGGAATAGTCAAGCCCAGGACAAACTGTGCTGGCGAGAAACAGAAAGGCTATTTGGGGTTTTGTAGTATCTGTATGCTCTGAACAGCACTTCGTATTTGGCCAGGTCAAACGAGAGCACACAGAAATACTGCAATGTCTTTTTGTTTGCTTGTTTGTGTTTGGGTTTTTTCTGGTCCAGTTGATCTTGTGCCATGTTTGGCTGAGAGTGGGCAAATTGGCTTTGTATACATTGGTAGTAAACATGAGTAAGAACTGTTTTGCCCAAGAGAGTTCTTAGGGTCAGGAAAGCCACACTGCTTGTTTTGTGAGCTTTGTTGCTCATCTCTTTCACTTAGGCCTGTATATCATCTCAGAGACCCTTCCTCAGCCTTTTTCATCACTTCAGGTTACAGAAGGCTTGTACAACTAAGCCGACTGCAGCAAAGATAATGAAGCCTTTTGGGGAAGCTGAAATCTCTTGCTCGAGAGAGGATGCTTTCCATCTCTGAAAGCTCTTCTCTTTGCCTCCTCTGCAATACTCCTGCAGTACAGGATTCATAAAGGTGTAACATCTATCTGACCTTACGACTAGCAGAGGAAAAGTTTTCAGGGCTACCCTTTAACCGGGTACCAGAGGTTTTTGGAGCTGGACAGCAGGAACTTTGCGGTGTGACTTTAGGGTCAGTGTCTGCTTCTGCTGGAGTATGTTGTGCTTCTTCAACCCCTGGAGACCAGTGTGGCGTTGAGCGTGTGCAGCAAGATGGGTCTATCTCAGCACAGAATGGCCTTTCCCAGGCTGAGATCACTGACCCAAAGCTCTTGGGAGGATGAAGAGTCCAAAAGAAGTTTTTATGTGCTTGAAAGCTTGATATGTGTTTTGAGTTCCATAAGTTGGTCTAATACAATAACTACCCTTACAAATTTGCTTACTTCAGTAGTCCTGTTTCTTTCAGACAAACACGTTTCACACCAGGTACTTCAAACTGTCTGTATTCTGCAAGTGTGAGCTTTATAGACCTCTCTGGAGAACTGTGGTAAGGGTATAACTTCAGCGTTAGTAGGAAAGAAGTTGCCTGCATGGAAGTGGGAAAAAGGAAGCCCCAAGGCAAAGAAAGCCCATGTAGGACAAAGGAAGAGTTGTACTAGACATTGTTTCAAATTTTAATGGTGTGGGGCCTTAAGATGGGGAGAAGACCAGGAAATTGGGTACTTTCTCATCTCCCTTCTGTGGCCTCCCTACAGTGTTTGTGGGATTTTCTGTTCAAACACTTTGTCTAACATTCCTCACACTGTTTCAATAATTCCTAACGCTTCACAATACCTTGACCTCGCACTTTTGATCTAGTTAACAAAAACTTTCTCACAGCTGATGTTCACCCAGGTAAAGCTGGTGCATTCATCAAGTGCTGTTACAGCTTTGTCCACATGAGCACGGTGCTTTCTTCAGCTGCATTATCTCAAAAACACAGGCAGAACTTAGAATTCCTACATCTGTGGAATCCTTAAGTGCCTCTAGTGTTTCATTTCCTCCAAATGCCAACTGCCTCCATTGTGCCTTTAAACCCAAAAATACCGAATGGTTTTCCTAATGTAACTTTGCTAATTCAATCTGAAGACCAACTTTCTTTACCCAGTAAAAGCACTAAGGCGTTTTAGAATGTGTTTTCTTTTGTTTAGTAAAACACTTTATAAATTTGAGTGGAAGCCAGCTGTATTCCACAACCATCTTCCATGAAGGTTTCCTAAATTCGGCACAGGAGGTGACACCCACAAGGCCCATTGACTCTGATCCTCATCAGTCGTGAATTAGTTACCACTCAGACTGGCAACGTGTTTTCACATTTCTTTTAGGCATGTTTCTGCTAAACAGGCAGATGAGGGAAAAGTGGAATAAATTCTGTTTTCAATTCCACTTACAATCTGTCACAACAGCAGGAAGTAAACTCTTCATTACTGACAAATCACAGTGCACAACATGGAAAAGACAAGTGATCGTTTCAATTTCATGTATGTACATGAGGAAAGGGAGGATAATGTAAGAATTATTCCTACTTGCACTGGAAAATGATCATAAATGAAGGAAGCAATAGGTCACATGAAACCAGTGAAATCAGTGCTATTCCTTTCACTTTAATGGGCTTCAAATCAACAGCAGAATTTGCAGTGGTACTTGGATTTTGTGGTAGGTCAGAACAGAGAATATTCTTCTATAGAAAAAGCCCTGAAATATTAACTCAGAAAAATAAAACAAATAAGCAACCACTTTCTTCACAGTCTCATCTCAAAATTCAACATGTTATTCACTGCCTAGCATTGAAATTTATTTGGGTTTATTTTATAAGCAATATTGTCCTTAAGTAACAGCTTATTGTAAATACGAGGTGGGAGATGCTGAAGGATAAGAAGAAAACTGATTTCCTCCCAATGTATCTCCTAGGTAACAACAGTAGTTTATTTGGGTGGTAAAATTTTGATTAAAGGAATGTGTTTTGTTAGATATCTATACAGTGCTTTGTACAATGGGACCCGTATTTTCTTTGTCGGTTCAAAGAAAACAATATCAAAACCTAGATGAGAAGATACTTGGAATATTGATTTTCTTAATTCTATGTTTTTTTCATTCTAATTCCATTCAGATACTTTATGGCCTTTTTCTGAGCAAACAGTTCATACACCGTGCCATTTTTCTAAGTGCAACTATGGTATTGTGACCTGTTCTAGCAGGTAAGTGGTAAAAGCAGTGACAGTATTACCACAAGTACTTCAGTGAAGAACAGTACTGTGAATTGCAGGCTAAAATTAATCTTTAACTGCAAAAGTAATAATAAAAACATGGAAAATTGGTGTAACATCATTACCTGGCCTGCTTATGAAGTCACAGTGTCCAAAGCCTGCTATATTCATCCTCTTCAGGAAGAGCACCATGCTCGTTAGGTTTGATTCCTGTATTTTGGCTGGTAGATGTGGTTTCATTTCTTTGTATGTAAATTCTTCAGGATACAAGCAGAAGATTTTTCCTGGAAGAGAGTTCAGGAAAATCACCTTACTTTCTTTTTTGCATGGCATTGATTTTATTAGTATTGAGCTAATGGATGTAAATTTTGAGCTAATAATTCTACCTGATGAAGACATGCCCAGAATTTGTTTATGCATCTCTGCTTGACTTTTGCTGATAGGCTGCGTTATAACAGAGTCTGCTCTGATTCTAGGATTGTACACCTTTAAATGAAAGAGATATTAAGCATCAGATAAACAAGTGAAGACTACAAAAATCATAATGGTCTGTACTGAATTTTTGTCTAAGTCATTTTACAGAAAGTGTAGTAACAGGTTCATTTCTTTTTATACTGCGTATGTCACCAGCTTGGAATTGAGAGCAGTCAGCACTTGGATCAGTTACAGACACTTAAGTTTTGCAATAACTCTGTAAGTATACTTGAAGAGGAATGTCTTTTTCTGAAGAGATGTACCTTACCAGAGCACAAAATGTATAGCATCAAAAAAGATAATATATTTTTCCATATTCTCATAACATTTTGTTCCAGATTTTTGTCTTAGTACTGAAATCTGTTACTTCACTAAAAGAGACAAAAACCGTATCAAAGAAGTACCATGCCCTGTTTTGTTCTTTTCTTGATTGTACTTTATTATAATTAAACTGAGGAGCTGATTCATTCATTGTTCTGACCACCAGGTGATGTTCCTAAGTGAAACATTGGAACAGGGTACCCAGAGAAGTTGTGGCTGCCCCATCCCTGGCAGTGTTCAAGGCCACGTTGGACACAGGGGCTTGGAGCAACCTGCTCTAGTGGAAGGTGTCCCTGCCCGTGGCAGGGGTTGGAGCTGGATGAGCTTTAAGGTCCCTTCCAACACAAACCAGTCTGGGGTTCTGTATAGAAATAGAACATCCGGATAAGGAATCTTTCTAGTCATGCCATCAGAATCAACTTTGTCTACCTTAGCCAGGGTTTTAGTAAAAAAGATAAAATAAGCTTCAGTGCAGGAGACAAATTTCATTTCCTCCAGGTAATTTTATGATAAATTCCAACTTGCACGTCTTATGTGTGATTTTGTTCTGCACAAAACTTTGCCTGATCCCTCTGTGTTCAAGTGACTTTCACATCCATGTAGATTGGGTGTGAATTTGACCTGCTGAGGGTATGAATATTAGAGGACTACATTTCAGCTGTTAGGACACAATCATTGAATTAAAGGGTAAAAATTGCATAACTGATAGATGGCCATCAGAGCTGTCTCAAAACTGATCTATTCACATTGCTTCATGTTTCTGGTTCACAGAAGGCTGGAAGCACTGAATTTTACTTTGGCCATCAGATTACTGTGGAAGTGAGATTCATTTCCATCATCCAGGACAACTGCAGTTTCACAAGTAAGTGGAGTTATGCATGGTGTAACTGAAACCCCTTGTAGGCTTCTCTTGGTTTCACACAGAAGTACAAGTTCTTTTTCATTGTCTTGAATCTGAGTTAGTTTATAACCCCCATATGAGAACCTTTAAAAATGACAGTGTTAGACACAGGTTTTTGCAGTGAAAATGAAAGGTAGTGATAGTTCCCAAGCCTCTGCCTGAACTTCTTTCAAGGCTAATAAGGATTAATGATCCCTGATCCAAAATTTTAGGAAGATCTAACTTCAGTTTTGGTGATTCCATTCCAGATTATATGAAGAAAATATTATTTTCTCTCTTTTTCCTATTACTGGAATGTTTATTTTGGCTAGCAGAACTCACAGGACAGTTACAAAGCCTGTAGCAGTGCAGCTTTCCAATTTATGTAATGACTTGTTATTACATAGTTACTCATCCTTTAGGACATCAGTTTTGTATAAATGAAAGAAACAAGAGATATGTTTTTGCAGCAGCATTAGTCCTTCCCAGGATGGGGTGGGAAACAGGAACTGAGGACATACTTAGAGTGACCTGCAAGAAGTCAATGATTAATTTGATAAATTGCAGCATTTTGAAGTATTTGGATGGAAGCTCATATTTAGAAGGAGCACAAGCAGCATTCAAAAGAGTGGTTCCCTGTGTGAGCGTCGCTTGGCGCTGTGCGAGCTGTGGCACTACACTGATTTCTGAAGTGTTAAGCAAGGGGTGAGGTTAACCTACTAAACAAATAGACCAGGTAATCTGCCCATAAGTAGCCTAGAACTGTTTGCATTTTGCTCTATCTGTAAGATGCTGAACAGATAATGATGACTAATAGGCCAAAACTAAGGTGAGGTATAGTTTGCAAATGAAATGTCATTGGTTTGGTGCCCAAATGACTGGCAGTTTCAGCTGTGAGCATTCATCTCTGCTTAGAAACTTGACGATTTTTCTTTCTTACTCAATTTAGGACGTGATTGTGATTTCTTGCTTCGTTTTTGCATGAGATGTCCATTAAAATTGTTTAAATTTTATTGATTTGAATGTTAAAAATATGATAGAATCTGATTTATGAAAGAATAGAAAGATACTTTGTCCTCCAGAAACCATTTGCACCAATCTATCAATCAGCTGCACATTTCTCTTTCCTCCACCCTGAAACAAACCTTACGCTTAGTTTATGGCGCACTGATTCTGGTTAACTCAACTAACCTTTCTTCTCTCCACACCAGCATCAATGACAAAGGTTACGTTTTTAATCCAAATCAACGATTCTCCAAAGCTTGTGGTGAGCAGCACTTTCCTTCTGTATTGTTTGCAGGATTTCTGCTTGTCTTGATGTGATTTGAGAATTAGGTCTTGTTTTGTGGGGTACAGAGGAACTGGGATGAGTTCTCCAAGGTCAGGGTTTAAATTAGGCTGTTCCTGTCTGATCATTTGGTGAGCTTTTTCTATTTCCTGTAATCAGGAGAAAGATTAATTTATAGTTTTCTCGTGAGGATGAAAACCAAATATCAATATTTAATTTTAAAGCAACTCTTCTAAAATTAATTTTAACTATTCATCAAACTATAACAACATTTAAATCTTATGTGATTAATAATTAAAGGGAAAAAAGATAAGGGAACAGAACTATCATATGAGAATTTACTGACTGTATTCACTAACTATAGACCAGGGAGAAGCTGGACTGTTTTTGAAATGTCTTTTTCTCTTCTGCAAGTTGAAGAATGGTCTTCTCTGGCTTTAATCACACCCAAACCAACCTCCAGGTGAAGATAGATATGCTAAAATACAGTACAGGCCTAACAAGGCTGAGAAATGATGAAACAGGCACTAAACTTTACATCTGTAGACGTGTAGGATGCATCTACATCAGTGATTTAGTGTGAAAGAGCTTGGTGCAAGTTTGTATGTGTGTAATGCAGCTGGTAATGCTGTAGCAGGTGCTCAGGTGCCACACTGGTGTGCCCAAAGTGATTTATCTTCTGCTGGAACCAAAGTTAGGTATATGGGGCATCCTGAGCGGCAATGTCCCCTGGGAGACAGCTCTCTAGGTGTGCATGGTGCACCCTGGGGAGGCAATGGGGTGATCTACTCTGCTGGTGAAGGTGTGATGAACGTGGGTGCTCCTGGGGTCAGAATAGATCACAGCAAATCCCTGCTCCATCCCTCTCCAATCCCTGCTGTCTCCATCCCTGAAGAGCTGAAATGGCAGAAGCCTGTGTCTGGGTCATTTGGAGACTACTATTATGTCCTTAGTCAAATTACAATACATAGAAAGATCAAAGTATTCAGAAACATCCCTACTTTACCTTCATTACTATATTTAAGAAGATGTAAACATTGAAAAGATTCTAATTTGTTTTGTGTTGATTTCCCCTTTCATCCCCAATTATTAGTAATATCCCTAAACTGTGGTAATGGAACATCACCTTTAAAACACAATTCACAGGTCGAATATGAATTGTAACAGGTTTCTTTTTTGTTGTTTTAGTCTTTTTATAAAATATAAAATCATTTCTGTGGGGAATGATTTGATTTTAATGCATACAAAAATCCGTCATAGACTTGTGCAGTTTGAAAGGGATTTTTTCTTCAAAAGCATTTTTATTAGCAGACATTTCTCAGAATTGAAAAACCAGATTGAGTTTCTATTTGAGGGTGAAACTGCATTTACAGTAGTTATAAGTTGAAAGGATTCTATACAAATCCTTACGAAGATACAACAGTGGCACCCAATAGCAAGGCTGGCACCAAGACAGAGCATAAATCTTCATGTTCTTAGTTTATTCGTATCTTTGTTCAGTTTAAAAGACAGCTGAGTGCCGGGGAACAGTGAACCATTAGCAAAATGCAACTTTAAATCACAGTTATGCGCGGGATGTGAACTGTGTGCTAACAGTTCATAATGAGTGTTCTGTTCTTTGTGAGAGAGAAAACTACGTAATCTCTTTTCAGCAAGAAAGGAATTATTATTTTAGTGTTGTGGGGGATTTGCCCATCAGTTTAAGCAGAAATAAAACTTTCTTCCTAGTCCTTTGAAGTGGAAAGATCCCAGTTTTTCTCTGACATTACTCCTATTGTGAACAGGGGAACTGATACAGAAAACTCATTAATTCGTCATCTGTAAAATTTGTGTCTATAAAGTTTACAACTGATTATTAACACTATTGAAAGTGCTACATACCCACCCCCCTCCTTACAATGAATATCAAGATTATTTGGGTAGTTTATGGTAATTTATCTTTGCTTGTGAGAAGTCATTATCTCCTGGAGTTAAGAAGGTGAATTTGTTCTTCTACAGAAGATTTAATAATACAAAGTGTAAGGTTGTATATCAGGAAATAAATAATAAAGATAATTTATCATAATTTTATGTCTTAAAATATTTATTTGATGGGCAGATTGCTTTGACATCTATAAAGGACCTGATTGTGCAACCCTGGCAGCAGTGAATTGATGGTGGCACTGCTGTCTTCAGGGATTCAGAGATGCCCCTATTTAGAACAGCTGAGCCCATGCAGATTCCTGATCATCTGTAGCACCTCCAGAGTGAAGTTTGCCTCCTGCTGTTGTGTACACAAATGGCTGGAAGTTTGCAGCCATAAAGGAGAATGCAAATGGGAAAACCTCATAGGCAGGATTAAGGTAAAAACATTTCTGTGCAGAAGAACATTTATGCAAACTGGACCTGTGTCCCTTCCTGCAGACAGGGATAACAGAGTGTTTTGTATGCCCAGTGTGAGAACAGATTGCAATGTGTTAACTCTCTGCATCTGGGGCCCTTGCCCCTGTATATTGTCTTTGCTACTTTTGCCATCCCACAGGAGAATGGTGGCCTTTCTTTAAGCCTACAGAAAATTGATAGTTTCTTGTATTAATGTGTGCTAAACAGATAATACACTGTTATGTCTATACCATAACCTCTTTGTAGGAGAAACCTTAAATGATAAAACCTGCTGGCAGTGTCTGTTGTCTTAGATACTGGCATCAAGATATTTATAGGTCCTATAAAACCAGAAATATAAATAATTTCTTGATTAAAATCAGAAATACTGAAATTGGTTAATAACTTACTTGTTCGCATGCCAGAAAGACGACAATATCTCCTTTCTCTTTTGTATGGTGTATTTCAAAAAGCAGTCTTAATGCGGACAGAAAGGGGTCTTTCTGAATGCTGCAAGAGTAGACAACCTCTGCGTGGTGTTTGCTTTCCACTCTTATGAAGGGGATGCTGCCATAATATTGCTGCAGTTTGCTGGACATGTGAGGTGCAGTAAGTATTACCAGCCTCAGTTCTGGTCTTGATAACAAGACATCTTTGAGGAGGGCAAGTAATGCATCTGTTGCAACAGTTCTTTCATGCACATCATCCAAGATGATAACACCGTAATAGCTCAGGAGAGGGGTAGACATCATTTCCCTTTGTAGCATGTCATCTGTACAATATCTGCAACAAACAAACAGAAAACTCTACAGAGTTGCTTGGAATATTCAGATGTGATTGTAAGGAATTAATTCAGGGTATTGGAGATAGCATGGTCCTTTCTGTTCTAACAAGAAAGATTTGATAAGAACAGAGAGTCTATTTTACAGGTGATATCACAGTCTCAACTTCATGTTTAAATCCAAGCAACCTGGTCTAGTGGAAGATGTCCCAGCTATTGGCAGGGGATTAGAACTAGATCAGCTTTAAGGTCCCTTCCAACCCAAATTATTCTCACATTGTAAGGCCCTCCTGA
>NW_009925902.1:103415-161341 GCF_000696875.1 Nestor notabilis | reverse complement strand
CTGATAGTGAAAATGTTTTAATTCTGTTATTTCTTGCTGTGTTGCTTAACAGGACTTTGAATTCTTGAACAAGGTTTCGATGTGTGAGAGAATAGGATTCATTTCCCCGTCACATAAGGAGCAGCTGCAAGAAGATGTGCTGCAGGATGAGGCTTACAGAGCGCTCCATGAAAGAGAAAGGACATGGACATGCAAAAGGAAAAGCAGTAGAACTTGTTTTTTCAGAAATGGTGAGTATCCTCTTCTCCACTGGTAGAGGCTGGGGAAAAGGTTTATGACCTAGATCTTGTAGTTTGTGCCTGACGTATTAAGGAACCAGAGAAAATAAATCTCTAACTTTCAGAGAGGCTCAAAATCGGAATCCCTCTGTTGCTGTTGTCACCTGCCTGTATTTAATATATGAAGTGCATTTCTTATCTCCTAAAAATCCTTTTTTTCCCTCTTGTTACTGAATATACCCTTCTCTAGCCATAATTTTTGATTGGTTTTAAATTCCAGCTTTACTTTGTGACAGATTATCCCATGTTTTCTTATGGCAATGAACACTCCTGTACTGGAACACAGAGAAAGCACAAGTAGAACGATATAGGGGTTACTGAGGTGCTTAACGAAGTTTTGCACAGATGATAGCCTTGCCCACTTAAATCTCTACTACAGCTTAGCACAGAATACCTCCTTCAAGCCTTCTACATGGTTCTTAGGTTACCTGTCCTGGCCATGTTAGTGGAGCAGTGCAATGAAGGACCTGGAGTGCTGACAGCTCTAAACAAATCTAAGCTGCATCTTAGTTTGAAGGCACTAAAAGCCAAGCACACAAACCTCAGGATAGTTTCTGTTGTACAGCAGCTTTCAAATGGGATGAAATACCCCACTTCATGACCAACATTGACATCCATTTCATCAGCTACACGCAGCGCCAGCCACACCGCTGTCTGCTTGTGAACCTGGGTGCATACAACTACACCGTGTTGGTAGCGGACAGAGAGGCAGTACTCAGCACACCACTGAGGAATCTGTGAGTAAAGGAGAAAACAGATGTATCTGGTTTTTGACATGTTTAGCAGAGACTGTAATGCAAAAGAAGTAGACAGAACTAAACCAACCTGAGCACCCGCTGCTTGACTACTGATGGATGAGCTGCACCTAACAGAAATGATCTGCCTTGATAAATGTCAAGACCCAGAATCTCTTCAGTAGTTGAGAGCTGCAGTGACATGGGCTAGGAGGTTCACCTGGGAACCTTACTTCTCAACTGGACTCAGATTAGTTTGAATATAGTGGAGAAGGGACAGAATTGGCCTCTGGGGAGCAGGTAACACTGGCAGTATCATTCTTATGCATCTGCTGATGGATTCAGCAGTGTTAGAGCAGTTATTGATGGGGGCTTCTCAGCTGGCTCAGCAGTAAATTTGCCTGTACTATATCATATTCAGGTGCTTGACCATGAGAAACACATCCTGGGAAGAAGAGGATTTCAAACTGAGAAATGCCACAGTAAATACATGTAATTTCGGATTAATTACTGTCTAAACAAAGACCACTGAAACTGAGCTGTTCCAGAAACGTATGCAGTAGCTCCCTAATATATATTGTTATAGTCGAAAATCCACAGAAGAAAATATGAATGTGTTCTTGTCAAGAGAAAATAAAATTACATTATAAATATCATTGTAGTGAAAGTATTAGGTTTTGAATCCTTTACTTAATCAATATCTATAACCTAGGTGCATCAGCCACGTATCACTTATTTCTGTATAGTTATTTATGCTTCTAAAAAGGTTTCAAAAGCAACCAGCAATGTGTTACATCTTATTTAACTTGTTTAAGGACAATTCAAAAAGCTATCCTTTCTTAGCAAGTCGTCTGTTATTATACTTTATAATTTATTATATATGTACGCTCTATATATACTTACACGTACAAGTTTGTTTTATATAAATTAAAATCAATAAGAAGGGGGAAAGACTTTGCACTCCAAAAAATATTCCCAGCACCAGGTAAGTGTGTATCCATTTTATAGGAATGCAGAATTTCCAGTGAGAAATAAGATGTCTCTAGTACAATATGGTATCTCCAGCAGTGTCCAGCACAAAGTCTCTGGCAGATATGAGATGCTCTTCAGCAGTAATTATCCTACAGCTTTACCTGCAATGAAGTTTTCTCCTGATCCCAATCATAAACAGTATTTTGACTTATAACAATTGCTTGAAAATTCTCTGCTTGCTGTGGTAACAGACTTAGGTTGTTCTATATTGTTACAACAGAATTTGATAGTCTTAGTGGCTATTTGTGTGTTTAGAGTAAGTTGAGATCTTGGCTTCGGTGATGCCTTTTAACCTGAGTTCTGTAAATTAATTGTGTATTCTTGGAAAGGGTGTTTGCTCTTGGCTGAAGTGAGGGAAAGACCCTTACTTCTCCCTGAGAAGGAGCCCTACTAATTGCAGTCCTTCATTCACCTTCTCTTATGACCTGCCTGCAAATCCCCTGTATTTCTTTCCTGATATGGCATTAACCAGAACCCAAACACACTTTCCAAGTAAGGGTATGTATTGAATCCAAGACAGGTATTGCAAAATTTACCATTTCCACTGGACATTCAATGTGGTGGTGGTCAAAAAGAAGATAAAATGACAAGTTTAGAAATTAGGAAATTTAGGCTTAGGAAGTTTAGACATTAAGAAGAAATTCTTTACTATGAGGGTGGAAGGTGTCCCTACCTGTGGCAGGGGGTTGGAACTGGATGAGCTTTAAGGTCTCTTGCAACCCAGACCAGCCTGGGATTCTATGATTAGTCATTATTAAGGAGAAGGCAATGAAATTCTCCAAATGAACAAAATAGTGGCCAGTGAAATGTAGAAGGAAAGATTTATTTCAGGTCATGTTAGTATTTTATCAGTAAGTCCTAAATATTTTACACTTAGCCTTGGCCTCTCTGAAGGAAATACAGCTGTAATTTTAGTCAGGAAGGATTTCAGCTGATACATTCTGTATTACAGTCGAAAGTATGTATTTATAGGTTTTCAAGTTGAGATGTGAAGTGATACACAGAGCAAAAATTTACAGCACACATACTGGTAGATGCAATGATATTTTATACAGGATTTTTATGTTATGTTCTATTTGGTTTTGTTCTGTTTGGTTTTGAGTTTTAAACTATGGTTGTTAATGTATTTGATCTTCAGTGTTCAGAAAGGGCTCGATATATAGTGAGTTTAGTATTTAGTACTAAAGAAGTTGTAGTTTGAGACTTTTGTTAGTTGTTTATGACACTGCGTCAGACAATCACAGCCTGAGAAGTGTCACTCTTCACTGCTCAGCTTACCCTGAAGCCCAGAAGACATCAACACCTAAATGAAAATGGCTTGTAATGGAGAAACATAAAGTAAATGTCAGTTGTTGGTGAGTATTTGCAGAATGTTATTTAAATGTATGCTTATATGCATATATTTTATATCTGTGTTTTTCTGCATTAATTGTTATTCACCTTCTGCATTTCACTTTCCCTCTTTGGCCTTTATACCTCATATTACTGTAAATGGCTGCACATCTGTTTCAACACTGAGAACTGCTAAACTCAATATGTACGTACACCATGGCTGAACTCTTAACTGGATGTTATTATATGGCAATACCATACTTTACTCAGCATAGCAACAGCCTGCTACTAACAGAAACCAGATACTAGTAGAATATAAATCTGGATATTGATACAAGTAAAGGACATCAGCTGTGAATAGTAAATTCATAGCAAAAAGATTTTGCTGTTTTCAAAATATGTAATGTTAGTAAAATAGTAACAGTAAGTGTACAACATTAAATGTTCTAGAGGTAATTGCATACACACACCCCCCAGCCAAGTGTGTTATACTGACCTGGGAGCTCTTGCCAGTCTTAGCATCTCCTGACACAATCACAATTTGATTATGAAGCAAGTTTTCCAGGAAAGTCTGTTTCTCTTTCCATACTGGGAGTTCTTCTCTTTCTTTCAGTAGTTTATAATAACGGGAAGAGTAAGGCAAGCCATCAAAAGGATTAAGCTCAAAATCTTCTCCACATACTAGTATTTCCTCTTCATCACCATCGCTGCAGTCAAGTAATTCTGAGAAGCAGTGAATCTCTGGAGGAAGGCTTAAAAACTCCATTTTTCTTACATATATTATTCCCAGCAAAACCACATTAGTAATGGAAGGAGTCCTTTGTGCACTGATTGATCATTCAGGCCCTCTAAACCTGCGGAAATCCATTTCTGCTTGCTCTAGGATTAGTATTTCCCAGCTCTTCAGTTTAAAAGTTCAGTCTCAGGGTCCAGCTGCCTCCTTTGTGGTCTGTTTGTCACACTTCAAGTGCTTCAAAAACCAAAATGAGCCTCGAGAAAATAGATTTTAAAAAATCATCCAAACTCTTAAAAATAACAACGATTAAAACTAAAAGATGTTAAATAGAAGCTGAGCAGCTTTTGCACTTTAGCAGCATGTTAAAGCCAGCCCATGAGCACCGGGCAGTGTGTTTGCTCTTGGCTGCTAGTGCTCGGCCAGGCTGGAGAATAATTGGGAAAGAGCACGCTGAGCCTGACCTTTATCACTCCCAGCTGCCTGAATAGGAGGCTCTGGAGTGACTGTTGTGATTGCAGAGATGTTAACGTGGCCAGCTAATCCCAGCACAATGGGCTTCACCCCTGGGTGCAGCAAAAAAGGGAGGTAACTGCTGTGTGAAAGTGTCCATCAGGAACAGCCACTCTATTTATTTGAAGTTCTTTGCAGTGCTTTAGAAAGTCAGGGTGGTAAAGAGTCATTTTTTATACTCTATCAACTCTACTTGCAAATCTTTTAACAGCTTCTGCTGCAATTAAAAACCTGAAATATACTTAATACATTAAAACAAGCAGAGCGATGCCAATTGTAACTCTTCAAGGGCACCAGAAGTGGCCTTGAAAGATGAGGGAAGAAAAAACTACTGACATAAAGTAACTGCAACTCTTAGGACTCAAAAGTAGCAAAATAGTTTCCTAATCTTGACTGATCTGTGCTGTAACACAAGTATTAAATAGCATCTTTTGTTTTAGTTCCAGAGGCAAATGTCCTCTTGAACAATGGTTCTGATCATGTCTTGTTGAACAGACAGCGAGCAAAATGCTTGTGTGCTTTTTCTTTATTGAGCTTCTTCTACACTAAGTAATATAATAAAAGTTATAGCTGCTTCTTACAAATTTTTCTTGTTTCATAGCTTTGGACCATACTGGCTGCAGTGCTATTAATGCAGTCTCTGATGACAGCAGCATAGAAAACCAACAAAGAGCAGCAGGAGAAAATCTTTTGTCCAGCAGTCTGAATATCTCAATCCAAACGAGATAAGTCTAATTACATGGTGCTCACAAAACAGGCTGATTCTTGGCACTTAGTTGTGGCTGGCAGCAAAGACTGACAGATTGCCCAGTTTGAAGGCCAGAACCAAACGCGATCTTCTGGAGGAGCATCTCTGAAAGGCAAAAGGACCAGAGGACTTACCTGTCCTTTGTCTGGCCTTATGGTACTGCAAAATACACTTTGGATTAACCACCAGTTAATGGGGCTTTGATCAAACTGGTCTAGAGGAAGGTGTCCCTATCTGTGGCAGGGGTTGGAACTGGATGAGCTTTAAGGTCTCTTCCAATCGAAACCATTCCAGGATTCTATAATACTTGTCAAGATGACAGAGTCTGGTTTTCATGCTCAATAACACTGAGTTAGGTCACATTTAGGTGAATTTGGAAAGCTAATCTTCCCGTCACTCTGGTGGATCCCTTGATATCTAATGGTTTATCTGATTCTGTGTTACATTCTTCCTGATTTATTGTTGCAAGCTCACTACCATTGAGGTGTCTGCCTTCCTCAAATATGGTTGAAATCCCTTAACAGGGCATAAATGTCATGAGGGGACTGAAAGTGCAGTCCTACAGAGGATTTTTTTGTGAAATTCAGCTTAAAACGACATGACACAAACAGGTGAATTGCTGTTATCCTGTGTCCTACTTGTTTTTCGCATGCGTAGTAGCAGTACGTGCTCTCTGCTCTCCTCAGCTGCGGTATAGGCTTGTCTTCAAAACAAGACTTGGACAGCAGGATTTTCTGGTTCATTAGACAAATGTGAATGGTCATACCAACAGCAATTCTTTTGGTTTTCCTTTTGATACCTGCAGTGGAAGAGAGCCAAATCAAGAAGGATGTTCATTCACTATTTGACACCTCAATATTATGAAACTGATATTCCTTCCATGCTAATGAATGCTTTAACAGGACAGGTTGTTAAGTGATTTACATTATTAATCTTTGCTAAAAAGGGCTGTGCAAAAGCTTTGTCCTGGTCTTCAGCCAGGTATGTGATTGAGTACTTTGAGCCTCTTCCTGGAGCATCAGCCCAACAGCTCTCTGCAGGCAGCTTCTCTTGCAGTCGGGGGGTGTAATGAGCTAAACCAAACACTGGATTAGGAGTGTGATTGAGCATTGCCTTTGTAAACTAAGACATCAAAGCTGTAGCCCTTTGCTACTCAATATACCTCATTGCTATACCTCTGCCATTTTCTTCCAGACTGCTGGCTTCTAATCTTGCTTCCTTTAGTCCTTGATTTTGACCTCATGATGTCTGTCTATCCTGGTCCCTCCACCTGCTTTTGACCATTCTGTTGAATGTCTCTTGTAGTGCCCCTGCAGTTGTTCTTGGCTTTGGCTTTGCTATTGAGCAAGATCTCTTCTTCCCTTTGGAGTGTTGTACCTTTTTCTGATAAGGCTTCTCGATCATCTCTTCTGATTGCTGTTATTATAGCAGGCCCTTCAGGATTTACACGATATGCATTTTAACACAATACAGAAGGATTTAATTAATTCCAACAAATAACAGAAACACTCACTGCAAATGAGTGCTTTTAGTAAATTAGGGTATAAGCTGCTTTCAAAGATATCAATGAGAACTTTGCTATTGATTGAAATTATATGTTGTTGTTCAAGTGCTTATGATAATGTGCTGTAGGAAAGCACTAAATACCACATAACATGTTCTGTATCTTTAATAAAGCCCTGTTAATATATAGGTACTCTTTGCAGCTTTGCTATTAAATCTTTACGAGGAGGATTTTCTATGGGTAATTTATACAGAATTTGGGTTTGTAATATCAGTGGTATTGCAGAGTTCTTTCTTCTCTGTTCCATTTTTCTTCCCCCATTTTGGCAGCAATAGGAATGGGAATTTAAGGGTATCACTTCTTTTTTTCCCCAAGAACGTTGTTTAAATAGAGAGTGTCAGATTAAATTTGCTTTATAATGAAGCAAATGAAGCCTATGAAATATGAATGTGAAATATATGACATTTGAAAAAGCGAAATTATAGTTTATTCTTGTTAGATGAGAACCAGCAGATGCTGTCTCAAGAACAGTTCCTCTTTCCATTCTATTTTCCAGCACAAAATCTTTTGATGCCAAATCCTTCCAGCACTTGGGTATGTCCACTGGGATGCAGAACTGCATCTTTGCAGCTGAAAGTGGAGGGGCTGTTCCTAACCTTGAATTACATTTGTCCTGAAGGCTTTGATAATTCTTCCTTTAACATAAAGATGTTTGTTTGTAACATATTTCTATTTGTGTGCCTTGTACAAAGCCCAATTATTCCTGTCCCCTGCACTTTAGACCAGGGGCTGTAAGGGTGCTTCATTCTTAGGAGCTTCCCTGTGAGGGTGCTGAGGTGCTGGCACAGGGTGCCCAGAGAAGCTGTGGCTGCCCCATCCCTGGCAGTGTTCAAGGCCAGGTTGGACCCAGGGGCTTGGAGCAACCTGCTCTAGTGGAAGGTGTCCCTGCCCAGGGCAGGGGTTGGAGCTGGAGGAGCTTTAAGGTCTCTTCCAACACAAACTGTTACAGGATGCTGTGATCTGTTTGAACTGTTTTTCTTCACGAGACCAAATAAGAGTTGTATGGAGCCAATGCAGTTCAGAAGACAGCCTCCAAAAGCAGATGTCTTTCTCTTTTACCTACATGGATAGCTTAGTTTATTCCTTGGGACTGGACTATCTTGCCGAGCCACCACTGGTTTCCCATGGCGTGAGGTTGGTGACCTCAGCTGTGGGAATCCAGTGTCACAAACGTGTCCATGACAAGGAGAAACCCAGGCTGCCCCTGAACCATCTTCAATACTATGGTCCTGCTGTTCCCAAGGGCAGCCCAACTGCCAAGGTAGGTGTTGGCAGAAGGACAGTTGGGCAATAGATAGATTTTGACCCACGTTAAATCCTCTTTGAAGAGCTTTTCTTTGACAAAAGTAGGGCAGGGGATGGAGATAGAGGCCTCCTTGTGAATAATAAATGCTGAACCATAACCTGTATGCATCAACCCGCTGCAGCAGATTGCAGGGGGAGGCAGTGCCAAGCACTAGTAGAACCTGGAGGTGAGAACATCACCATGATTTATGGAGTCCTCTTACTAAAAATGACACTTTAATAGTCTCTGCAGGAATTTTCCTTTCCTGGTTGCTTTTTATACTGTTATGAATATGAAATCTTGCTGCCTGGCCAACAGACAGCAAATGTGGGAAATAAAAAGCCCTCTCATTTGAAGACAGCTTCTCCGTTAGCCTACTGACAACAACATTTAACCTTGGTTATACTGTAACTATATTACAGTTTATTGAGCAAACTGTAAAACTAAAATAGAGAATTTCCATCATATGAGAGAGACTGTAGCAGCACAGAGGATTCACGTTTCTATTGTGTTTTAATTTCCACTTCAGGTTCTGTTGGCTGGTAAAATGCTATTAGTTTTGCATTACTGCTCTTAAAAGTACCGACAGCCAGTGGTTGATTGGTTTAGAACAAAGGCTTTCAAGTCCACAAGTAAAAAAAGAAATAATCAACTTCTAACTCACTGGTTGCCCAGTTTCAAATGAGAATGTTGTGGGTTTTGAGCTGAAACTGTGCATGTGTAAGCAAAATACTTGTTTGGTTTTGAGATTCATCATTTTCCTCTTTATGTGAAAGTGAAGGGAAAGTACCTAAACCAGTTCTTGGTTGTTTTTTTTTCTTGCTTGCTAATTGGGGATTGAAATTGAAATTTATTTAAAATCACAATGTAATTGTTTTACATTTACATAATTAAATAATATTGAAAATAATAACAACATTAAAATATTTTAAAATTCAAACCAGGTTTATTAAGAAAAGGAAGTGTGGCCTAATAGCTAATGATGTGATAGGGTGGTTTCAGATTAGCATAATCCTACAAGTTTCAAATCAAGAAAATACTTTTCATGTGGAGTCTTAATGGTCAGAAGCTGTTTTATCATTCCGGGAAGTTCTGGGTACAATCACAGAACCTTAAAATGGTTTGTGTTGGAAAGGACCTTAACGCTCATCCAGCTCCAACCCCTGCCATGGGCAGGGACACCTTCCACTAGAGCAGGTTGCTCCAAGCCCCTGTGTCCAACCTGGCCTTGAACACTGCCAGGGATGGGGCAGCCACAGCTTCTCTGGGCACCCTGTGCCAGCGCCTCAGCACCCTCACAGGGGAGAGCTTCTGCCTCAGAGCTCATCTCAATCTCCTCTCTGGCAGGTTCAAGCCATTGCCCTTGTCCTGTCCCTCCATCCCTTGTCCAAAGCCCCTCTCCGGGTTTCCTGGAGCCTCTTTAGGAGGTGGGATAGTGAAGGAAGAGGTTGGACAGTTACTGTAGAACCCTTTGTCCCCAGGTCATCTCCAGGAAAGGGCTGGCTTGGTACGAGTCACAGGCTGAATGTCCTTAACTTTCATAATTAAAAAGAAAAGACAGCTCAAATCAAGTTTTTCTTGTATATTACCATATTTATCACCACCATTTGCTTAATAAAACCATTGCCACCTCATCTGTGCTATAGCTGTGTTAGGACATCATCCACAAAACTGTCAGCCAGGCATCAGAACTGTTTGAATGATGATATGAAAAGCAAAGTAGTAGCCATATGTATCTGTTGCAAGTACTTTTTTTTCCTGAGCTGCTTCAAAGAATGGCTTTAAGTGTTATTTAAACACCAAGACGTCTTAAGAAGATAGATGATAGGAGGCCTAAGTGGAATTTTATTCTAATTTATTAGTGTTTTTTAATGTAATGGGATATCTTCATCTGTTTTCTATTCTCTTTATGTTGTTTGCAAAAAGCAAGACCAGCATTCTCTTTTTAATTCATTAGTATAATATTCATGAATACTGTAGACTTAACACTTTCCAGAGCTGGAACAGCAGGAGCAAGAAGAAATAGAGATAATTCTCATGGAAGAGAATAAAGGATATTTAGAACTTGGATTTGAAATGAGATGAAGAGTCAGCTAGACAGTATTAGTACAGTTTGTTCCAGATGAAAGGAACTACAGAAAAGAAGATTGGGTAGAGGCCAGAATGTCTGATGGCGCGGCAACGAAAACTAGTGCTATAGCAGTGCAGGGAATAGATGAACATCAGTCTGTTTGTCACAGAGTGCTTTTGCTTTATAAGCTGATGAAAATATTCTCTGGAAAGTCTCTTGGAACAAGATGGGAGCTGTGTTTGTGAAAATACTGGTGATGTGGTTATATTCTCATTGAATAAGAAGGCTGAAATATTTTCATGGCCTGAAATATGGATTCCTGGATTTTGGGGAGATCAAGTGAAGCACATGGAAGGGATGTTGAGTGATGAAAGAGGAAGGTGTGTGATGTAATGGAAAATGAACGAGGTGAAGCATTTACAGATAGTCGTAAACAGTGGTGGTGATAGATTCACTTGCAGCTGACAAGTTATCAAGTGGAGGGCAAACCTGTAGTCACCCAGCAGTCATCAGGCCTCTGCAGTTGATGAAAAGGAGCCATGATCTAACCCAAAGAGACTGAGAAGCAGCTATATGGGTTATTCAAATTACCTACCTTAAACTCAGAAGATGCTCCTGACTGCAGAAGAGGTTACTGCAGAGAAGAGCAGAGCTGCTGTGTCAGCAGAGTGTGGCTGAGCTGCTCTTGTGTGAATTCATGGCTTCAGTTTTCTTTACAGCATTTGGCAGCAGGCGTGAAACTTAGAGTGGTCTTTGCTGCTCTGATGGATGATAGAAGGAGAAGTCTCTTCACTCTAGAATTAATCTTCTGTATTCCAAGATACTCCAAGCATCTCCTTAGGATTTGATTAGTGTGGTTGGGTTTTATATTTGCCCCATAAATATATTGCACACACCCCCCCAGAGTGTTTTTATGTCACAGGTATCTGCCTTTCTCTGCACTGAGGTTTATTTCTCGCTCTGTAGGTATGGATTTCTATAGCTTTAGATCATGCGGAATGGAAAAAACACACATAAATTCATCTAGTTTATTTCTTAGTATAAAAGGTAAATTATTTTTTGGCTACTTTTTAAGTATGAGTTTTATGTATTTGTTTCTTATTCCAAACTTTTTCATTTATTAATCATAGGACACTGGTTTGGAAGGTATCTCAAAGATCATCTGGTCCAACCTTTTAAGGCAAAGCATAACCTAGATTAGATGTCCCAGCACCTTGTCCAGCCAAATCTCAACAGTGTTCAATGTTGGAGAGTCCACACTTCCTTGGGGAAATCATTCCAGTGGCTGATTGTTCTCATTGTGAAAAATTCTCTTTAATGTCCAACCAGAATCTCCCCGGGAGCAACTTGTACCTATTCCTTGTTTATCATTACTAACATTTAAAGAACTTGTAACTTAATAACTTATTTAATGAAGCATGAGAGGCGAAAGTGTTGCACATTACGGATGTCTTCTGAGAAATGAATACTGTGCTCCTGCAAAGCACAATGCTGCAGTACTGCGAATAAAACCCGAGGCAACAGCATGAGAACTTTGCCTTTGTGAAGGGTTGACTTTGCTCGCTGGGGCTGAATGTTTATCTTCAAGTACTGTTTGAACTGAGCTGAAGTTGACAGGGCTGTTTTCCTCTCATCACACAGTTCCTGCCACTAGGAACTGGCAAGGATCAATGTGCTCCCAAATAAGTTTGTTTTGTTTTGACATCAGGAGATTGTTTTCATGTGACACTGCCCTGGCTCGGTGCCTCTCAGCTGCGTTTGGGCACTGCTGCTGTTGGGTTTCATTACAGAACTGTTGTAATGCTGTGACTGTCGACCTGAGACCCAGAACTTCCCATGTCATTGCTTTGGCCACCGTTTTGCACCGATTTTGCCTGAGGCGTTACAATATTCCAACCCAAATCAGGTCAGTAGGAGCTCTGTTGCAGACATAAATGGAGTTCGTCTTCATTCTTTGGCTTTTACCCTACAGTCGTTATCCTAGCCAAAATGTCAGGGAAGTCAGCATGAATCGGCATGGCTATACTCTGCCAAATCAAGTCTTTCTTGTTGTATATGAAGATAATATTTAGTATGAATGTCTGCTTTACTGCAAATGCAGAACTAAATGTTTCGCTTTTGAATTTAATGGGATTTTTGCCATTGATATATATCCGGCCAAATTTTCTTCCAGAAAATGTTGTTAATATATCTGTGAGTTAAAAGAATTATATGTGGTTAAAAGAATTCTGGAAATGTAGCTTATTTTCTCAAGGTGGAATAACTCTTTATGTGGGGTTATAGCTTTCAGATGCAAGCAAAACAAGTAAATGTTAGATAATGAGTGATCTCTTGATCTTGAATTTCTGTTTACCTCTGTAGAAGAAAGCAAATACAATTTCACGTGTCTCTGCTTTATTATTTTTCTTCATTCTCCATAACTATGTTGCTCCTTCTGAGAAAATGTCACCTTTTATGTCACCTTAACTTTGAAAGTTTCCGGAAAGATAACTTTGACTTTTTCCTTTTATACTGCTAAAGCAAACTGCAGCAGTAGAACCTTTTTGCAGTACGTTAGGAAGGGCTATATGGTCATGGTAATGAAACCTGAAAGCTCTTAGAATAATATACACTTCAATTAAAAAAGAATAGAGCCTCTAAAATGGGAGGCAAATATAATGTCTTTTGTAAAGGTGGCATTTTCTTTAACAGATCAGAATATAATTGGATGAATTAAATAGTATTGTTTATTTTTAGGAACTACAGGTTTTAAACGAACTGTTGAATATTCAAATTCACCTACTTGTTATTTCCACACTCTTTGGCTACTTTCAGTCATGGCCTCTATTGAGTAAATCATTAAGAATGTTCTTATGCAAGTGGGGCAATATAACAGAGTCTTGGCTCTAGCAAGGTATAAAGGAGGTGGGTTTTTGTCTTTTTCTCCTGTAGTTTAAATATCTCTAATACTAAGCACTGTGTTGTGTGTGCATTCCTGCTTAATGGAGAGCCATACCTGTCTGATGAAATAGGATGGGGCTTGGAGCAACCTGCTCTAGTGGAAGGTGTCCCAGCCCATGGCAGGGGCTTGGAACTAGATGAGCTTTAAGTCTCTTCCAACCCGAACCAGTCTGGGATTCTATAATTCTATGAAATGCCAGTGAATTGAATTAAATGTGATTCAAGTTAAGTGGTGGTGGGCAAAGGCTTTTCAGAAATAATAGTTAAAGCAGTAAAGTCATACTCTTTGAAATCCATGTGCAGACAACAGCTGGTTTCTTAGGTGGGGAGCCCAGTGACTGAATCATGTAAAAATTTGAGGTAAGAAAACCCCAAAGCACACACTCATCCTTCAGCCCCTCTCCCCTTAACCCTTCACTTCTTAACACGTGATTTCTGATCCCAGAGCAGCAGCAGCAGCAGTGTTGCATCCCATTTGCTTTGCTCTCTGCCTAGGGCTAAAATCCAAATTGTGCTTGCAGAAGCTGCTGATAGATAGTGCCCAAAATGGACTAAAATTGACTTATTCCTCCTGTGCTTATTATTATTCAGTGGGTTTAAAGTATAGCAGATTCTGAGACTTTGGTTGTCCATAGAAAATGTGATTTCCTTGATGAAAATAGAAAGATTTTTTTCTAATTGTTTACAGATACAGTATTTTTAACTACATCCAAATTCTTGATCAGCGATTAAACTTGTCTTATGAATAGCAATATTTATTGTCCTGTATGGACAGTATTTGCTATTACTCAAATGTAACCAGCGGGCAGAGATTTAGCCAATGAAAGCAGTAATTTCATCTAGAGAAAATGAGATTTAAGTATTTAAGTGAGGGCAAAGCATGAAGTGGAAATGGTAGAAACATGTATATGGTAATAGAAATGCAGGATGTGTGTGTATAATAGATTCCTTATACACAAACAGCTGTAAACGTTTTAGGTTAACTTTTACTATAACATTGAGACTATTTTTATGTCAAACTTCGCTATTCCAGACTGCAGGAAAACCATCGGTGGGAGTGAGGGGGGGATATAAGCTTCTGGTAAATTATTTGTTTATGCTATTTCTCTGTGCTTCAAAACTCGACAGAGGTAAGATGGGTTTGAAAACCATTCAGGAAATGTTTGAGGTTTTAAGTTCATTTGAATAGGACCTAGTTATGTAGGTAGGTTGACAACAGTAATGTAACCATAAAACAGGGGTTCTGTGATCCCAGCTCTTTCTGAAGGCTTCTTTGGCCAAAAAACCATAAGAGAGCTCCATTCCTCTAGTACAAGATTGTTCCTTTTCTGGTTTTGAGGATTTATGAAGGTGGTAGTAAGTCTTGAAGGCTTGTGTTTGCCGATACACCATTCTTCATTGTATGCTTCTGGAAACTGTAGTTGACAGTGTGTAAAAGTGTGATGGGACAGGAAGCATAGATGACTATCCCTCAAGTTAGATGATGCTTCATGACTTTGCAATGAGAGACAACTTCTCTTCAGGGCAGTGAAACCATTTTATCACAAGAGCAGGCACCAAGCTCAGGTCCTTCTAACAAGAGCGAATTTAGACACTGTAGTAATTCAGATTCTATGTTGAAAGGGAATGTGCCCTGAAAATGGATGTCTTGCACAGAAAAGATGTAAAAACTTGCTCAAAGCATTGATACCACCCGGGTGGAGAACATAAAATCAGTTAGTTATCGCTCTATGGATGTTGCTGAACCTTCTAAGCCCACTGCTTTTGGTCGTGACCATGTGGTATGAAAGTCATAGAAGTTTTACAACCAAGGAGTAGAATTAACTAATAACATGTTCAGAGTATATTTGTAAGGTATTTTTGTCGTAAGAGAAGTAGTTGAGTTGATGTTGAGCTTGCACAGGCTTAAGTGGAACGAATGCAGAATAGTGTGGATCAGACAGAATTAATACTGAGTGGTTTTTGTAAAGTGCAACAGGACTTATGTTACTCATTGGCTTAAAAAAATACAGTATTCAGACTGCTTTGGTACAGTGTAGTATAGCTCACAGAAAATACGACTGGCTTTCTCATAGTAATTTCAAACCAGTAAGTATATCTTGTAATGTTTCAAGACATCACTTAAGAGCAATCGGAATGTTTTTAAGATTATTCCATTCACACCTTCTGGAAATGGAAACTTCTTAAGGAATCCTAGCAATATTTTTCTGGAGTTCAGGTAAAATTTAGGATCCTGACACCTCAGAGTTTGGGGTTTGTCCTTTATGAAAGGGAATTTCTGTAAAAATAACATTTAAGAGTCAACTGCATGTGTTGGCATCGTTGGGTATCCCAGCTCCCCAGGGGTGTTGGGGTGGTTTCAGAGTTTAACTCTTTCATCCCTTGGCTTTTTGAGAAATGCTTTGTCAGACACCATAATTATTTGCAAAATCAAAGGTTTTCCTCATTTTAGCACTGTAAATGCATCTTCCACTTTTCTGCCATTTTTATGGAATCTTATATTCCTTTGAGATCTATAATGCCAAATTTTCTTGTCTCATTTCACCCTTTACACAGGTTTGGTTTTTTTCTCATTTATGTATTTCTCTTATTATACTAATGCCTTATCCAGAGTCACATTTTGTTTCTGATATTATCTTAGAATCCCAGAGTGGTTTGGGTTGGAAGGGACCTTAAAGCTCATCCAGCTCCAACCCCTGCCACGGGCAGGGACACCTTCCACTAGAGCAGGTTGCTCCAAGCCCCTGTGTCCAACCTGGCCTTGAACACTGCCAGGGATGGGGCAGCCACAGCTTCTCTGGGCACCCTGTGCCAGCGCCTCAGCACCCTCCCAGGGAAGAGCTGCTGCCTCAGAGCTCATCTCAGTCTCCCCTCTGGCAGGTTCAAGCCATTCCCCTTGTCCTGTCCCTCCATCCCTTTCTTATATCCAGATTTTTGTTACTGAAGTAGCTCAACCAGAAACAAAAATGCAGGCTGGGTTTTAACGTTACTTGCTTTAACTGAGTATCTCTTGCCTAATTTAAATGTCCTGCATACAGATTGTTCTGCTTCTCACTTTTTAGGGGGTGTGTGTGTAAAGCGGTGCTGTCTCAGTTGGGGCACCACGTGGTTTCTCATCCAGGCTGTAACAGCAGGAGGGCAGCCTTCTCTGCTTTTTGCTGTCATCACAAAGAGAAAGATGTTCCCTTTATACAGTCAAGAAACTCAGTATTTGAGGTTGAACTGATGCTGATTTACATTATTTCTTAACATTATATATTATAACATGAATATGTTTCTTTTGTCCAAATTTTATCTATATGAAGAAAATAGAAAAATAGGAGGGACTTATGAATTGTTATTCCTGATTTTTGATCTTTTTTCCTATTTTGTTTTCTTATTTGTTACCTGGATTTATTTGCTCTGTGACATGAGCAGCCCAAAGCCTTCCTGCAATCATGGCGTAGCAGATTTTTATTGAAAAGAAATTTGGTAAGAGGAGCTCTGTGATTATGGAAAGGTTTCTAGTGAGAAGTAGAGATTGCATTAAAACTGAGCGCACAGGCTCAGCGGGCTAGTGTGGCAACCATGCCAGATTCCTGAAGTAATCCAATGCAATAACTTCAGATATTGTTTCTGCATCAAATAGTGAATTTAACAGTTGATTCTGTTACTTAGATGTAGATGCATAAAGTGCATAGTTTTTGTGTGTACTTGTGGTTCTCCATCTTATTATTTGTGGTTCTTTCATTTATCATAGGTACAAGTGCTAAATGAAGTGATAACATAAGTCAGTACTGAAAGTCCAAAATCTCATGTGTGAAAGTATTTATACAAACTATATAATGAAAGTACCGGTTTTAACTATTTATTCATTTTTAGGAAAAAGAACCATCAATAAATCACATCCTCCAGGTATAGAAGTGACACTACACTGTATTCAGTTGCTCTGGGCTACAGAAAAAGCAGCAGACAGAAGCAGATGTAAGGACAATGGTTATATCGTTCAGTTGAAGACAGGAGATGCACTGTTGCATACTTATGGAGTCATATACATGTAGGTGCAATGTTGATGTGGTACTCTCTTCAGATTTGTAAAGCATTTTAAAGCTGAGAGTGACTGAAATGCTGAATATTTGCTGTAAATGTACCTTTTGCAAAAATAAATTAGATTTGTGCATTATACTAATAACATTTAAAGTAATTTATTGATAAATATCTTGAATAATATCACTTTTACTGTAGATATAGAAATATTATTCTACTCTGCTGGACGTGGAATTTGTTTTCAGAAGAGGACATTGCAAGTCCTGAATAGTTTATTACATACCTGGGAATCTGCCACATCTTCCTTCCTCAGATCACTCATGGTGTGATTTCTTATATGGAGAGAGTCAGTCCATGGGGGGGTAACATGCACAATTTCCATTGTCTTCACTGGGGCTGGACTGTGTGCTTTTAACCCTGCTTATGTGTTAGGTATCTCCCAAATAAGCTCTTGACCATTCTGGAGCCACTTGTAATAAACCAGTACTTTCCATACTTAGATTTAGGTATTGGCACAGGTGAGTACAGGGTCTTTCTGTTGCCCTTTCCTTTGAACTAAATATGAAGTGGTGGCAGTAGGAAAATTCAGTTTGGTGGGTTGGTTATAAAGGTACTTTGGTGCTTTTCGTGCAGGTGAATGTGTTCTAGTGACGCAAAATAAAGTCCTTTGAAATTTTGCGTGGGGAAGTTTGTCACTAGGTGGCAGGATTAGACTGTATTAGTACAGGCATTTTTTAGGCTTTGTCCACTTGGCTTCTTCCTATTCCATAAATACCTATGACTATACCCAGCATTCAAAAATATCCCAATGTTAAAATAAATTCTAATAAACGCATCTCTTTTGAAGGAGTAATGTTTTTATTAATAGCAGGTATAGTGTGCTGGACTCCAGAATTGTTGTAAATATTTGATGAATACTTGACTTTGGATTTGTGATAAAATCTACTCTTCTTCAGAAATCCCCACCCCTACATTTTAAAAGTATTTTAGCATTCAGATCTGTAGCTGATCTATAAATGAAAACATATTGTTCCCCCTTGGTGTTGTCCAAAGATGTATGACATTCAGACATTGCTTTAACTCCATGCGCAGATGAGGTGTTTATATGTCCCAATGTCTTTTCTTGCCTCTAAATGTCATTTTGCATATGAGAACAGCTAATTCAGAGGCTCAGTTAAGGTCACTTACAAATTAGGTTTTTCCTGTGTGGGACAATTTTAAATCTCTTTAATTGGGGACATAAACAAAACTGAAACAGCTTTGCTCTAATTGGAAAAACAGTGATTGTAGCATTTTTATTCTGGTCTTAACTTATGATTTAGCTCATATTGAAAAAACTCTCTGTGCTCCAATACAGATTTTATCTTGGTGCCTAGATGTGACAGATGCAGCAGCATGGAGCAGTCATGCAGAACTTGAGGACATTTTATTTCGAGGGATAATGCCTTTGTTTTGAAAACATTGTAGGAACATCTCTGACCACTTGCTACGTGCTGAAATGTTTGGAATATTTGAAGGAACATGTGAGAGGATATGCTACACAGCATGTCGTAGGTGGCTGTGAGCCAAGAATGTCCTACAGAAGTCGATTAAAGGTCAGTAGCCCTAAAGGAGCTTTTGCTTGTAGGCCAGTTATCCCTGTTATTTCCTACTGGAAAGTAGTACAGATTTTAAATGGAAATGAAGTGACTAATTCAAGGACTCCTCAGGCAGATTTAAATAAAAAAGAAGAAAAGGAATGCTTAAAAAATGTGTTTTCTGAGCAGACATTAGGGAAATCACATGATTTTACTTTAATACACAGATTAACTAATACGGACTAAAGTTACTCTGTAGATTAAATTATAACTGTCTCCAGAGTGCTCTCTAACACAATTTTGAAAGTGAAGAACAAAATGTTAAGTGACTTTATTTTCTTCCCCCGCTTTTTTTTTTACTACTTTTTAACCTCTTTTTTCCTTAACCAAGTATTGGTTGTTCAAGGTAAGTGGGTGGAAAAGCAGCTGTGTGCGTTTTATGTAGCCTGTCTCATGCCTTCTGGATTTAGGAAGAATAGGATTATGATGCCAGAAATGGTTCTATCAGTGAAAGTGTAGAAGCATGCTCCTTCCAATGACTTAGACAGCATTTTTAATTGGGAGTATAAATTACAATTCAGGTGTGTGAGACACTGGTCAGTGAATACCTTGCCCTGAACACATTGCACTTCTGCAGTTGTTAAAAACTGCTGTTGGAGGTGCCCAGTGGGATGAGACCAACTTGAGCAGACAGAAGCAAGAGTAGCTTCATCATTAATGAAAATAATAAACAGTGTTTTTCCTAATGCACATTCTCAGGCTTGAATAATATCTGCTTGGAATCAGGCAACTGCTTTACAAGTTTTTCAGATGTTCTAGCTCTGTGTATTTTGGGGTAATACCTGAAATGACTTCAGGAATTACGTTTTTACCATCAGCCTTTTTCATTATAGCTCCAAGTTGGCATTGCAGATGTTTTTTCCACAATGAAGGAGAGCTCTCCTAAAATGTGAACATAGATTTTTATTGATGCTTTTGATGTTTAAAACTGATAGTGTTTCAGAATTGCTGCGTGGACTATTTGAGAGACTTAGATGCAGTGAAGTAAGCTTAAATAGACGCACTTGTTTCAAAGATTTTCTAAAGCTGAGATTTATTTCTTCAAGCTTTGGTAACAAACCTGCAGCTTTTCAAGTAATCAGAGCTTGCTTAAAGTGATCAGGTTGCCCAGATCATCACACGTAATCTCTGGCATAACCTACACAATAGGATTTTCTTTCCACATTCTTGCTCATGGCTGAACTGGAATTACCGTGGACAATCCACTATAGTAGTAGGCGAATTGTTGCAGAGATTAATTACCCCTGTTAAAAAGGTACACCTTGTTTCTGGTGTATACTTCATTAGTTTCAGTCTCTAGTCAATACATCTCAAAGGCTCTGCCTTTGCCAACTACACTGAAGAGCTGCTATGTCATCATCAGGTTTTGCTCCCTCTTTAGATGCTTTCTAACTGCAACCAAGCTTTCCTATTTCACATTCGCACAAAGCAGAAATCTCTTTAAGTAGTTTTGCTCCAGGTTGGTTGCATTTTGGATTAGACTGTGGTGGTTCCTTGCAGTCCTCAGCTGGATCTAACATCCAGAAAGTCTTAATGCTACATGTCAATTTGTACTATTTAATATACACATATATAGCATACATATGTGTGTTTGTGTGTGTATCTATGTATATGCACACATTTGGACTAAATACAAAAGGAAGTATAGTTGAAGTCTGAAATAACTTGTTGCAGCAAGTGTTTTTTATTAGTTTATTTCTGATTAATGTTCAAAATACTTTAACTCAGATTCTTAACTTAGTGTCTGCATGTTGGAGGGGATTGGATTAGGTGACCTTTGAAGGTCTCTTCCAACCCAAACCATTCTATGATTCTGCACAATAAACCAGAATAGGTTTCTAATTTGTATTCGGCTGGAAAGATGTTCAATAAATCAGAAAAAAACCCTACTCTGTTTGAAAGAAGTTTTCTCTCTCCCTTTGCTAAACTACAAGAGAATCCTGCTTAAATGAAGCATGCAATTTTAATCAATTGTACCCTAAGAAAAGAAGACAAACAGCTGCTGCCTCTTAATTGGTGAATGTCTTCACCAATGGACTCATCATTTATTCACTGCTTTCAGTCCAGCCTTCAATTCTGTAAATAAAGGTATCAAATCACCATGCAATTGGACTGCCTGCACATTTGCAACTGAGCAGCACAGATAATATATGAAGGATTTATTTCAAAAGACAAATTTATGACCTTCACCCTCAGAGATTCTTTTTTTTTTCATCTAATAATCACATTTCCTGTGAAAGGTCAGATCTCTTGTGTGAAACCAAGAGAAAACCGTATTTCATCTCCCTAGCTAAAAGATGGATTTCTTGTTAGAAATTATACCAGACTGTGAAGATTTCCCCACCCTGAAAAAGGGTTCGTGGGTAGAATCCCTTTCCTGTGGGTTGGAAGGGACCCGCAGAGGTCATCCTGTCCAGCCTTCTGCTCAGATCAGATCTAGCGACAGCAGATTGCTCAAGGCCTTGTTCAGTTGAGTTTTGAAGCTTGCCAAGAACGGAGATCCCACAGATCCTCTGTGCTCTATTTCCAGTTACCACCTCATGGTAAAACAAAGTGATATTAGTGATAAAAAATAATGTCATACAGTTTCCTGATACCAAGTCAGAATGTCCCATCATCCAAGGTGCGTGCGTCCATCCATTGTGCACCCAGGGAGGAGGCTCTCTGCTTTCTCTGCACCCACTCGTCAGTAGCTGAGAGCAGCCATTCTCTCTTTCTTCCTCTTCTCTATAAGTCTTCATTTACGTGTATTTATTTCCCACAATCTCCCTGACACTTTAATTCACAGCTTCTCTTTTGGGTTGGGATTTTGCCCTACTCCCTTTTCCTGGCTACTCATTTGCAGGTCTGCAGCGAAGTTGCAGATTTCCAGAGAAGTAGAACATAGAGAAATATGACTTCAACTTGAAGTTTGAGTGTTTTCTTCTTCTTTCCTTCCTACTCTTTCATACTTTTTCTCTCGTCTTGTTCCCTTCTGTATCTCCTTTACTCCTCCTTGCAAGTAATTTTCACAGCTAAGCACTGTCACTGTGCTCAGATGTAATGTTCTTACCTCTTGTTTTGCCCTTGCTTTTAGGTTTGTTCTTCATATTTTGGATTTGCAACTTGATTCTTTGAGCCTTCATTCTCCTTGTTTCCCCTCTCCATGCATGCAGTGGCCATTGGGACCTCTCTACATGATTCTGGAACTATGTAAGTATTGTCTACTTACCTGAAAAATATTTGCTTTAGGTTACCTAGCTAATAAACACAAAGAACTACAAAAAGGCAAAATCTGAACATCAGCTCTGTTTAAAAAACCCACTTCATTTGGTCTTATTTTGTTTCCTTTAGAAGGTATTTTTAAGACGGACTCAAAGCCTCCAATGACACCATATCTGAAATATTTTGCCATATTAACAATATCAGATCTTATCACAGCTTTGAGTAATACATAACATGAAACGTAGCTAACTGGAAACGGTGATATGGGTTCTGTTGTGGGAGTAAACTGGAAACGAAAAGATATCAGAATACTGTATTATGAAATGTTGTTGTGATTTAATCCCAGATGGCAACTCAGCCCCATGTGGCTGCTCCATGCAATGGGATGGGAGAGAGAATTGGAAGGGTAAAACTGAGACTTGTGGGTTGAGGTAAAAGGCAGTTTAACAAGTATAGCAAAAGCTGTGCATGGAACTGAAGCAAACAAGGAATTCATTCTCCATTTCCCATGGTCAGGCAGGTGTCCGACCATACTCAGGACAGGAGGGTTCCATCATGGGTAACAGTGACCTGGGAAGACAAACGTCATCACACCCAGCATCCCCCCTTCCTCGTTCTTCCCCAGCTCTATATGCTGAACATGACTCCGTATAGCAAGCTGTATGGAGTCATGGGTCTGGGATATCCCTGAGGTCAGCTGTCCTGGCTGTGCACTCCCAGTCTGCTTACTGGTGGGGTGAGGAGCAGAAAAGGCCTTGACTGTGTAAGTGCTGCTCAGCAATTACTAAAAACACCCGGTATGATCAACATTATTCTCACACTAAATCCAAACCACAGCACTGTACCAGCTACTAGGAAGAAAATGAACTCTACCCCAGCCAAAACCATCACAAACGTGAAGATTAATCATCCACCAGCAGCAGCTTAATACTATACAACTAAAATGAATATGTCCAACTATGTTTTGGAAAAAAGTGCTTTGTGCTTTACTTTCTGTAGGAAAACCAATGAATGGAGAACAATTCCAGTGGTTGGTAGAGTGAACAATTGATTCTCCTATAGAACGTAAAGCACAAGGTAGCTTCTGACATTCTTTGAGGAGGCTAAGCAAATGTTCTGGTCTATCAGAACAGATTCAGAAGTGTTAAATAGCATTATTTTGTTATTCAAATGTTTTAATAATGGTGCTATACAATGTTCTGTAAATGTTATTTGCATTTTAATTCCTATTATTAAGTTAAAATACCATGAGTGATGTACTATTGTACTTTCAAAATTCAGTTATCACTGTATCTTCTTATGTATCAAGCTTAGCTTTTATATTTGCAAATTTTATCTAAAACTTACTGTGCAAGCATTTATTATTGAAGGAAAAGGGGACAGAAGAATGGAAGTGGAAAAGAGAGGTATAGTGTGAATCTATTTTGTGCATGATACATAGAGACTATATAACATAAAAGCGTTGCTGTATATATCCAGAATCATACCAGTATCTATATTAAAATATATGAAGTAGAATCATAGAATCCTTACAATGGTTTGTGTCGGGAGGAACCTCAAAGCTCCTCCAGTCCCAACCCCTTGCCACGGGCAGGGACACCTTCCACTAGAGCAGGTTGCTCCAAGCCCCTGTGTCCAACCTGGCCTTGAACACTGCCAGGGATGGGGCAGCCACAGCTTCTCTGGGCACCCTGTGCCAGCGCCTCAGCACCCTCACAGGGAAGAGCTTCTGCCTCAGAGCTCATCTCAATCTCCCCTCTGGCAGGTTAAAGTGCTTTGTATGTCATTGCTTTTTCATATCTTGAGATTGTGATTTGTAATTAGTTTAGATCACAGTCTAAAAAATATTTTATTAATTTTTGCCTTGTGTTTACTGATATTTTCCAGATTTTTCTGTATGTGAAAACAATTCAGAGCTCATTCAGACCCAGGGCTGGGGGTTACCATTGCTTTAGCCCCTGCACATAGGATGCAGGTTCTCATCTGCGTGGTGTAAGCCACTTAGTTGAGTATCCAATAAATATGGCTGGAGCTGGTTGAACTTCGACTGAAGCCAGTTGTAGTTTGCTTGCAGACTGTCTGGAGGGGGTGATGATTTCCAGCTAGAGAATTGGTCTCAAGCAGCTGAGGGATAATAGCCCTGTGGCTGTGTCTAGCAGAACTGTGTGTATTTGCCTTCATGTCTGTTTTGTTCACTGCGGGGCTTTGGTACTCTGCCTTTGCCTCCATTCCGAGCACTGAACGTTGTGGGGCAGAAGTGATGTCTTTTAGATGGGATCTAAAGAGAGGAAACTTCTGTCTGTGTTCTTTGTGTATTACTGAAGGTCTGTATGTGCTTGGCTCTAACCATCAGTGATTTTTCTCCCTTCACTTATCCACATATGTATTCTTAGATTTGCAATGAAAGAAATTAAACAAAATTAGTATCTTTATTGAAAATTGGCTGCCCCACACTAAACTCTAGCAGACTTCCACATAACACAGGAGCTCTGGCAGACAATCAGCAGGCACCTTTTTCTATCAGACCTCTCCCTGTATATTTTCTGAAGAAAACCTGTTCCTCCATATTCAAAAGCAACGATCCACTGCACATCACTGTATACTGCGCTGCATGTCCTACTGATCATCTCCACTTCTATCCCAAAAGAAGTATTATGCTGTTTTTACTGGAAGTCCAGTATGTAGTCAAATGCCAGTTTCTATTTGTTGTAGGTCAGTTTTTAAGTCCCATTTGCTGAAGGATTAAAAAGCTGCAGTTAAATAGCTCAGGCCGGTGAGTTCAGTGTGCTGGATGTGCAGAAGCACTGCTTAAAATCATCATGCTGAAGAAAGAGAGAGGTAGCTCCGAATTAAATTAATCTGCATTATGCCTTGCTCCTCATTTACAGAATTCAAGGAATTTTCTGTAGACTAGATGGTACCATCCAAATAATGTCATTTTAGGTCTAGGGTTCTGTGGGTGGGTAATTATGTCTTTAATTTCTAGGCTGTTAACAACCACGGCCTCCATCCTCTGTTTTAAAGGGCATCGAAGACTTCTTTTGGCATTCTGCAGGTGTTTCTTAGTTAAGCTGTAGGTCCATAAAAATCCTCGTGTGCTGATTGCAGCATTGTTTGACACCTATTCAACCCTGATGGTTGGCAATCACAGAACTGACGATCGTGGGGAGGCTGTTAAAATTGTTGTTGGCCTCCAGCAATCCTGTGCTTAAAACCTGTATTCCTAGTGATGATTTTCGTTAACTGTCTTAGCTTTTTCTTCCCTGGGCTCTGGTCATCCACAGAAGTTATGTCTCCTAACTATAGCTTAATACTCTTTAGTAAGTAATCCATGAGCCTGTTCTTGCAGTGTTTCATATTTACTTACCTGGTGGGACAGCTTCACGACTTCCGTTCTTTCCCTTAGAGCATCTATTTACCTGTCAACTACCTTGTGCTGATTTTCCCCATTATTTTAGTAAATAGTGCTGGTTTTACTGGGCAGCTTTATGCCTACATGCATGGAAAATTGAGCAAGAGGGAATGGTGTTTCTTGGTTTCTTTCACGACCTATCCGTCATTCTTGGACAAGAATGATGGGCTCACTGTTTTGCATATATCTTCTTACAAATATTGTCCCAAAGTTTGTGAGTTTTCTTCTCCAGTCATTGAAGAGGTGGGTGTTGTGACTCTTTGCTTGAAAAAAATGCTTTGTATCATGTTTTCATCTCTGCCAAAGCACATACTTGCAACCAAGGAGTCAGGTCTTGAAAACTTTCTGAGCTTACAAAGTATTTAAGGTTTACTACCTAAAATCTCTGTGCAACTCTATGTTCTGCAGATGCAGTGTATTGTAACACAGGATTGTTAAACTTTGCTCATTGAGGTAATGCTTTTAGACTAATTTTCTGAATTATGATTTGCATTTACCCTCTTGTTTAAACAAGATAGATACATGACACACTTTTGACACTGTCCCATGGGGCTCGTGCAATTCTTTGTACAAGTCCATTGCACTGCAGTGTCAGCTGGACTGTGACTCTACAACTGGCTGTTTAAGGATGATGGACAGTGATCACACTTGCATTCTGTGTTCAGCTTAATTTCCTTTATTTACATTTTTTCTACATTTTTATGTGGTGTAGAATTATTATAGATAATCCACTATAGTATTGTGTTTTGGATCTCATATCCAAGACAACAAGCCTTTTAATGTGAATTTAAGCATAGTGTAGCTGACACTTTGCATATTCCTCTCCATGGTGATTGGTCTGCTTACCGGTGGGATAAATATATGGTATTGCTTGGAAAACCACTGTGATAAATATAAATGATTTCTCATTTAGAAATATAAAAAAAAATAGACAGAAAACTTTATCTGTAGGTAACTGGAACTTGGTTTTGATGTGATCGACACAAAAGTTATTTGGCCAAGCACTGTGTCGAAGACTCAGTTTTGTTAATTGTATCCTCTAAGGGATAAATGCAGATAATTAAGCTCCGATCAGGTTTGGGTCTGAATATAATGCACAGAACTGAAAAAAGATAACTGTCTTGGTAAAGAAAGCAGGTTTTCTACATCACATAGTGAGATTTTGGGAATAGCTGTGCAGAGGAAAATTCTCATTACACTGAGGACTCTGCGTGCTAAGTGTTTGAAAGCCATGGAATAATATGGTTGCTTGTGGTATCAGGAGGCTGGACTTGATGAATTGGAAGATCTTTTTAAGTCCTGCATTCATGAATTTTAAGATACATGTATTATGTATATATAACTACTATATATAGACATGTAGTATCACATGAGAGGTGCTGTGGAACCACGCTGAGGGACAGGAGAAGAGTTAAAGCAGCAGAGGATGTCAGCTGAAAATCAACACAATCATCTGATGTTGTAATTATTTCAGAAAAGAAGAATAATTTCTGAGATGTTTCTTTAGCTGGAGTGCTGCAGCATCATAGGGCTCTTTCACAGATCTTGTAATTAATTTATTTATTGATTGATTGATTATTAAATTGTTGCCTTAATTTTAATTTCCTGCTATAGTTCAGCTTTTGAGAACCACAATGATTTTAAACTAAATGAAGTGAATCATCCCAAAATCTCTGGTGTGGCCAGTACAATTGATGATGTTGAGATCATGAGGCACAGCATTCAACGAAAAGAGAGAAAGGACAAGAGTGAAAATGCAAGAAAAACACTCGTTAATCTAATGTTTTAAACTCCACCAATGCCTTCAGTCTGTCTAATCCTATAGATGCTTAAAGACCACCTATGATGTGGCAACAGAAGTGAACTCAAGCAAGAGAGGCATCTGGCTGCGAAGCTCTTCACCAGAGGGCTGCTAAACAGTGGAAGACAGATAGCCAAGAGAGGTTGTGCCCCATCTTCACCCTTGGAAGCTTTCAAGACTGAACTAGATAAACCCCTAAGCAAGCTGGTCAGACCCCAGAGCTGACCCTGTTTCGAACAGGAGTCAGACTAGAGGCTTCGTGAGGTCCTTGCTAGCTGTTATGTTCCTGTGATTGAGGCAAATCTAGACATTCACTGAAGAAAAGGTGCACAGTTTAATATCTCCATTTGTGCTGGAGATAATGCTTAATTAGAGAGCTGATGGAGATGTTAAACAGCTGCAAAAGCTGTTCCAGGCACACACACTTGATTGTATTGAAGCATGGGAAGAGCTATCAGAGAGACCTACCTGCTGGTTTTATTTCAGTGGTTAGTGCCACTGACCTCCAGCAAAAGGTGGTATAGAAATGCAATTACAAACCTCTGCAGGATAAAAGCATCTTAAATACATTTGCCTTTTCAATATGAAAAGGATGTTTTAAGAATTTACCCAAGGAGAAAGAAACCTATTTTCAGAGCCACACTTTGTGTCTTTTGGAAGTCCAGGTCCTTTAGGTTTCGATAGTTTCCACCTGGTATCTGGAAATATAAGGGTTACACCCTTGCACCAGAGTTGGAACTGAGAATTCAGTAGGAAGAAGAATGACATTTGGTGTAAGATAGACATTATAGTACCATCCCCTTTCTGCACTGGTGGGTAGTTAAGGCAGTAGGAGAGTTGCAATTCAAATGTGGATTTCCCAGCTTGTTTCTGTGCTCTTGTCTATCCTCTTACCGTCCTCTGAAGTGAGGTGACCCTCCAAGAGGCTTCAGAAAGCTCTTAGGAGTGCATTGAGCTTTTGTAATACATTTATATTGTTATTCTTTGCCCTCACAGGTCAAGTATTTTCAGTTCAATCGCGTTAGATTTAGGCTACCGCTGGTACATTTTCCTTCTTATTTATCAGAGGCTTCCACGAAGCATTTTTACAGTGACGAGGATGTCCTGGTTTTGCAGCAGGTCAATTGCCTTTTCTTCTGTAATTTTAATACTACAGCCTGGCATTAGCTACTTTTGCTGGTCACCTGGGGATGGTGAAGCACCTGAGATCACAAGGTGCTTCATCAAGGCCATACGGCTTTGCCCTGGGCTGCAGGCAGGGGTTGGGACTAGATGATCTTAAGGTCCTTTCGAACCCTAACTATTCTATGATCCTATGATTCTGTGATGTTGTCATGTTACAGAATGGATGATTGAACAGATCTGTAATGTAGGTGTTTCATCTATACATTTTGCAGAGAGGACAGCATTGTCCCATATGTGAAGAGGTTGTTCTTTAATACTCATTGAGTCCTGCACTGGTACATTTCTGAATCCTTTTGGCAAAGGAGTGCTGCTGCTTAATTGAATCTTATTTGCCTGAAAGGATGGTGACAATGGCATGGGTTCAGAAGAGTGAAGAACTGTGAAAATGGCTGAAAAATGGAGGAATGAATAAAACCTACTAATATGATAGCAATAAATAGATTGACCTCTAAGTCTTTAGGACAGTGATGCTTCCACTGTAGTAGTTTTGTAATTAGATCTCTCCTCTTTAGCCATATTTAATTAATGAAAAAATAACAGTTCCTTATTAGGGAACAAGGAGGAAAGAAATTTTCTCATTAGTAGTTGATACAGGATATAATAAGGGACCTTACTTGCCTATAATTGTACTTTTTTAATAACATAGGTATATGCTTTAGTAAAAGTATGATACTTTGTTTTATTTGCAGGTTTCAATGAAGCAGGAGATAGGGAGGATTTGCGTGGTTTTGGTTTCACATCAAAGAGAGATACAAACGTGCATTAGCAAACAAAATTGGGTATATTTAGTAATGGCTCAGTAAATATTAGCAAATGGATGGTATAATTTAATCAACATGGTTGCAGTTGATAAGGTGTTGGAAAGCTCTGATCAAGACGGCTGGGTGGCTAAATGAAAAGCTGAAGATTCAGAGATAAGGATTGATGGATATAATGTTATTTTAATTGAGAATGGTGGATAACCTAGAGCACTGAGAAATTAAATTGATGACCTGTAAAATAAGTTTAGGTTAAGAAGAAAAATCAGGTTGATAGAGGTTCCTGCAGCAGTGCTGACAGAGCAAGAGGTGAGAGAAGACTGGGTATGTGTTAGATAAGCTTAAGTTTTGCCTAATGGTTTTCTAATGGTATAGGTGTCACTCAAAACTTGTCTACTGTGGGACAGAATTTAGTCTTGTATTCCTTTCCTGGGTATTTTGAGGATGAGGCTGTTTTTTTCTCTCCCCTTGCAAATCCCATTTCTTTCCAGTGCTGTCTTGTTTGGGAGCTGAGTTGTGATGAGATTCTCAGTCCCTCAGCTCATACCACTCTGCTCCCAACGTTAACCTAAGCATATGGTTTCTCAGTTCTGGCATAGGATGGTTTGGGTTGGAAGGACCTTAAAGCTCCTCCAGCTCCAACCCCTGCCACGGGCAGGGACACCTTCCACTAGAGCAGGTTGCTCCAAGCCCCTGTGTCCAACCTGGCCTTGAACACTGCCAGGGATGGGGCAGCCACAGCTTCTCTGGGCACCCTGTGCCAGTGCCTCAGCACCCTCCCAGGGAAGAGCTTCTGCCTCAGAGCTCATCTCAATCTACCTAATCTAAATCTAAAATCACTGTCTCAGCCATCACTGGCTTACCAGAGCTTCTGTCTTAATAGCTTTAATGCTACTGGATATTTGTTATACAAGTAAATTTATGGCTAAGGTGCTTACAATGATATAATTTTTATTACTTGATGTGTTTGTAATGCTGTACAGTATAATGTGCTATTCATGCTTATGGTTTGATGCTTTTAGACGAGAAGGAAAGAAAAGTTATTTACTGGGAACTGCAGCTCTCCAAGAGGCATTGCCCTGGACATGCTCTGCTGTGGGTGAACGTGTCCCGAGAGGTGAAGTCTGGAAAACTTCCCATATAGCACTAACTGCTGAGAGGTATTTGTCTTGACTTTTTTTCATGCTGTTTCCAGAGCATAAAGGACAGTAACATTTTTTGTTCCTCAAAAGACGAGACTTTGAAGACGCAGGATAGTGCTGCTTCAAGAACTGCGTTGCACTGGGAAATATCTTCTTCCTTAAGCTTTTCCCGTTTTCTTGTACTGTGGTTGACTTAGGGCTGCTATTGGAGATGAATATCAACTGGAAAATTACCAAATTCAACACATTCTCTGTGACTTTCTTGCAACCATAATGTTTTTATTGTGGTGTTTCTGCATCCTCAGTGCTTGAAATAGGCACATTCTGCATGACAGGCACTGAAGTTGCTTCCTATCTGATGAGATGAGCTATGGTCACCAGTGATAAAATTGCTGAACCAATGTTATATCTGTATTTAAAGCATTCCAAGGCTCCAGTGACTATACAGGCACTCAGGATAGAGATTGATATGACTCTGGTTATGTCATAGACTTCTACAAAAGAAGTTGGTCCTTTTTGGTGTGGAGTGCTTGCTGCTGCACGCATTCTAACAGAGTCAGATGGCGAATATGTTTTCTTGGATGAGTTTCTGATATGAAATGAAGAACTGAGGCCTCAGGGAGACCTTATCCACCCAGAAAACAATCTAAAGCGCCTATGATCAGAACTAGGTGCTGGGAAAAACACTGGCTTTGCAATAGTAAAGATTTTTTTGGACAGAGGGTATTGTTAATAGTCATGATTGGCTTGAAGTGATGAAAGAAGTGAAGCTGAAGTTCCAGCAGGAACCAGACCTCTCCTTGGAAAATGTTTTGGTTACAGCCTTCAGAAACTTCAGTGTGTTCCAGATGGGGGGAATGTGAACAGTCAGTGCTCAGAGGGTGCTCAGGCGCAGCCTGAATGAAGAAACAAAGTCTCAGGGGATTTCAACAGTCTGGAATAGTCAAAGCTCTAGGAGAAATCTGGAATGTTGAGCACATTGCAAGTGTAATTCATCGATTCCAATGATCAATTTAATTGCCTTTCTTGTTATTTATGATAGTGCTTCCGGGGATTATTAATGGACATCTGAGGTTGCAAAGCTTCATAGAAGAAACTAGAGACAACGGGAATTACTCAGGTAGTAAATCTGAACTTTAACTTTATACTCTGGCATAGGAAGTGAGCAATACCCACAGCTGGCTTCTTTTAGGGACCTGGGTCTCTCCTCACTTACAGAAGTACCAAGTGTGCCCATCCAAGTCAGGCACAGTGCTGCTGTGGGAATGCCTCGAGTCTGCATGCCTTGGAAAAGCAAAGATAATGCTCAAAAGGCAGGCCTGGCTGAAATAAGAAGGGAAAAAGAAGCTCATTCATCTAGAGGATTTAGATAGAATTGGCTGGGGGAGCCGTAAGTCTGTCAAAAAGACAACAGAGCACAAAGAGGATACAACAAAAGGAATGTATGGCAGAAAAGACCCCAAAATGCTAAAGAGGGAATATGTGAAGAAAAGGTATGCTGGATGTGGAAAGGCCAAGATTGCACAGACTTTCTTGAAGAGAACTGAATAGCAAAATGAATGTGTGGATGTGCTTATTGCAGGGCTACTAGGGTGTAGGTGTGCACTGTGCAGGTATTGCTAAGACAGAGGGATCTCTGGACTCACTATGTGCACTCCCTCAGGTGATGGATAAGGATAGCCAGGCTTGGCAGTGGAAACACAAGCTTCAGAAGGTTAAAACCATCCAAATCATATTAAAGGTAGTGTCCTGTAGTTTGTTATGTCTTCCCGAATGCTTGAGAATATCAGAATTTGATGTAATGTCTGTGCTGTAGTAAGTCCAGAGCACTTTGTGTCTTCAGAACTGTTCTTTTTCTTTAATTTAAGTTGGTAATTTAAGGTAATAGCTTGAAAACAGTAAGAAAGGAAGGAATAGTTCAAAATTTACCAGAAACACATCTTAGGGAAAAGAATTGTAAGCACTGAATGTATTCATTGAATTATCTTTAACACATTCCTACTGCACTTCAAAAACATGGCAGTGATCAACAAGGAGGAGTTTGATTTGTACAGCTGTTCCTAACCTATGTTTTTAAATAAACACATAAGTCTCATGCAGACTGCTTGGGCATTACCTAAAAACTCTTTCAGCCCATCTGTTTGATGCAGTTTCTGAGTTATTCGGCTTTACTTACTGCCAAAAAGAAATGAATAGTTTCTATACCAATCTAATGACTTTGTGCTGCACCCTTGCGTGGGCTGTAAGTAGCACCAGGGGTATGAAAGTGCTTTGCTGCTCATGCCTTCTTAAAACCTTAGTCCATACTTAAATGCCAGCCACCAGCACCCTGGGTTAGATTGGTATAGGGTGTAGATTATACCTTTCAGACAGGATTTAGGGTTATGGTTTAATTATGTGCTGCTTGGGCTCCAGGAAACATACCCACACCTGCAGCTACAACAGCTAGCTGTCGAGATTGTTTTCTCAGGTAGTTCTTATGATCTAATTCCTAATGTTGATGATTCTCTGAAATATTGAGCATTATGGTTCTCCTTCAAGTGTAGTCATGATTGGGGTTGCACAGTATGAATGCAGGTTGGCACAGGGCAGGTAATGTAATGCAGCTCTTCTAAAGTGCTCTTCATCAAACTTACCTGTGTCAGTATTACACAAGAATAGAGAACCTGTTCTTTTGCTGCTGGAAAGGAGAGGAGAAACTGCTGTTAAAAATGAGATAGGTAAAGGGAATGTAGCTTTCTCTACTTTTTGTTATTGTTAAAAGGAATATGTTGTGGGTTTTGCCTTCTAGTATCATAAAGGACTCCTGGAAGACTCTAAGCTTTTACAGGCAGATATGAATAATTTCTATATATTGATTTTCTGGCTCTGAGTTTATTTTCTTTAAATGTATTTCCTTCTCTATTTTTTATGACTTTTGGTTCTTTGGTGCTTGGTTAATTTGTTAGAAGACAAAAAAATGAAGAGAAAAGCTGCTATTTCCTTATCTTCCAGCTCAGAGATGGGTCACTCAGATAACTGGTTTTTTTCCACCAAGAAAGTGAAAATATGAATACTGGACCTCAACTGAATGCTGTAACATGCCTCTTTCACCTCTATTATTCATGTTTCTGGGTCCTTGGTGCTCATTAAATAATGGAGCTCAGCCTTCTCTTCAGCATGTTCTCCTGTATTTAAGTGTATCTGTCTACAGAGTTTACAGCCACTGTTTCCTTATAACAAACCCAAAACCCTCTTGCATGCAGAATTAGATGTAAAGCAAGAAACTCAAACAAACAAACATATTTTTTGGCATTCCCCTGAGGATATTGCAAACTGGCTTTAAGCTGCTGGAAATTAAATGCTGAATTACTTAGGTTTTTTTCTGCTCCTCTCTCTTCTTCAAGACCTTTTCTACTTTCATGACTGTCCCTTTAGTAAAAACTGGCATTTTTCAGCCAACCTTATTAATATTCATCTTTAAATTTTCTAAGGAGATGCTTCTTCAGATCATGAGCACAGTGGTAGGGCAGCAAATTGATCTTCAGCTCTAGAAGTAAGTAAAAGTAAGTTCAAGGTGTTGGGGCATTTAATATTCTTTCAGGAAAGGGTCTTTTTTAGGCTATAAGTAATCATCTGATCTATCTTTGTAAAAAGATATACTTAGCTTTTGGCTTTCAAACTTAAAAAGTAATTTACAACTTTAATAGTAAAATAGTCTGATCTAAGTGACCTGAGGTCTTTTCAGACCAGGGTGACAGTGATGAGAAGGTAAAAATAAGTTGCCACTGTTCAATTCTACTCAGAAAAAGACACTCTTCCCTTTAAAGATGTAAACTCTTTATTTTTTGACTTGACTTAGCCTGGTATTAAATAATTTACTTTAATTGCTGCATTTTTGTACATAGGGTATTATTGTGTGTAGCCTACTCTTGAAAGAGGCATCGAACAAACCTTAGACAAAATGATATTTTATATCAACATACTTTTAGTAGGAGGCTATGTAGATTGCACAGAAAGGATGAAATGGTGGTTAATTGCTATAGACTGGTGAGAATATTTGTATTTTAATAACAATTGCATTAAATTTTCGTGGTGGGAGGACTACATAGAAGGTGATAGAACACTGTAAACTTTGTGCTCGCACTCGGCTCAGGTGAAGCCATTCAATGCCATATACTTGAGAAGTGCCCTGTCTGGTGTACTTGCCCAAAGCTAATCCTGGCCCATGGAGAAGCAGGTAAGCTACTTCTGCTCTGTAATCACTTGAACGAAGGCTGTTGTGTGAGACTTTCTGCTCCATGCCACTCACTTTGTATTCCATGTCTCTACTACACACTCTTTCTGTGCTCAGCTCTTTCTGTGATTTCAGTTGGAAGGACAGCCAATGCAGCTAATGACTTTCTTTATATATGTGTATGGAAGAAGGTAACAGAAAGGAAGAGCAGATCTCAGCACGGTCTGTTCAGATCTTTCCCACCAAAATAAACTGAACACTATGAAATAATGAGGATTGAAGGGATAATGTAGCTTAACTATTAAAGGCGATTTAAAAGTTAAAGTTTGCTGGGCATAGAGATGAAAATATTACAACAGGACTTAAACACTTCTTTGAAACCAGATACTACAGGTCCATGCACAGAGAGGCTGCCACTGAGTAGCAAATGTTGCATTTCACATGCTGTTCTCTCCCACTGTAATTTGTTTGCTTATGCTGTCCTTAAGAATGTAAACCAATTCATCCATTTCTCACAATGGAATTTATGTGACATCTGCATGTCTAATCATAAAGACACTAATTTGGTATGAAACCATCCCACAGCCAGCTACTACTCACCTCCTGGGGGAAAAGACTGCACCAAAGCAAAGCAAGTATTTGAGAGCCTGTTTGGTCCACCCCTCACTGCAAGCTACAGAGCCTTTTCTGCATCTGAATATGTATCAATATATTTGCATATCTGCTAATTGGAAGGATTCCAGATTATATGGCTGTCATACACATTGCACCTACTTGTCTGTTTGTTTAGCAATGAAGAAAATCAGCTTCTAGTATGCCAGTAACTACCTTTTGTTGGTTTAAGTAATGGTCGTATATATTTTCCAGGTTATTTGGGTTTGCTTGTCCTTGTTTCAGATAGGGAACTGTGATGGTTTTTTTTCCAAACAGCTAAAAAATGTCTAGCTGTAGCCATGCCTAACACAAGATAGTAAATCCATTAGCTAATACGTGCATGTAATCATGCACTCTTAACTGTAAGACCACATTCCATGTTATTGGATACATATGCTTCAGCTGCTTGTTTCAGAAGTGTTAATAGTTAATAAATTTGACATATATGTTTCTGCTTAGTAATCACAGCTTGTTTAAATGTATTTTTTTCCCAGATTGTGCCATCAATGCATTGTTAAAGGCAGTAAAAGGTATCGCATTAGTGATGCCCCATTGCCTCTGGGCTCCTGCTGCTTTAGCTGCAGAAGCCTCTGATGGCCTCTCTCACCTCATCCACAATGAATAGCTGGACTTTGCAGCCTTCTAGCAACAGCAGATGTGATACCGGGCAGTGTGTGTTGATGCTTGTGGTGTTGGTCATCTCAGGAGTATGCTGTCATCAGCCATGCAACGGGCTTTTTGAGGGATACACACCAGTAAGACCATCCAGGCATTTCAGACTTAAAACTCCATTGTGCTGTGACCAGGTCACCTAACAAACAGTGTCATTACTGTCATGCTTCTGCCATCTTCCTGCATACATGAAGAAGTGTGTGTGTAGGGAGACACTTGTCTATATGTCCAATAGGTTCTCAGCATCACCCGAGCATCTTTCCAGCTTTGGTGTGCTCAGGTCCCAGGACAGATGGTCTGTGGATGGTTCTGGACTCTGTGGGTGAGATGGCTGCTTGCAATTACAGGGGTAGACTGGGTGCCTTGTGTGGATATTTCTGTCCTTGTAAGACTGCACAGATGGGTCACGTGTATGTTTAAACCCAAAGGTTACATTAAAGCTTTAAGTTTATACATGTGCTAAGCCTTACCTAAGCTGTTGGCATTAAATTCAGATGTTAGAATTTCCAATGTATATAATGCAAACTTTTTAGTAATTTAATTTCACCTTCCTTCACCACTTACAGTTTCATCTTATGATTTTCAGCAGTTATCAAAAACACTCTGAGACAGCATGATGACTTATTGTTCTAAAAATGGGAGTATTCAAACAAGTAAACTGAGATAATGTATGTTTCAAATTGAGATCCTCCCTCTTCCCCTCTATTTTAGATACAAAGCTATAGTTGACAGGAAGAAATTAGTGCTTTAAATATAAAATAGGTAAAATACATAAAAAGCATAATTTTGGCTGTAACTGCATTGCTGAGCTTAGGATAAATTGGCATCCTGCTGTTGTAGTGATTCTCCAAACATGAAGCCGTGTTGTTGCTGTTAGAGTTGCTTTAAGAATTGAAATGCTTTTTGTGAAACATTTAGTTGTGCTATTCAGCAACAAACTAAACTATGGTTTATTTTGGTTCATTTTGTTTATCAAGAAACCTGATTTTGGGGGAATATCTGGGAAACTGAAAAACAATTACACGTACTGAAATGAAATCCAAGTTTCTATCAATGCTTTTATTTTTGCTTAAAGAAACAAAAACTACAAGCAATGAGGAAACTAACCTATATAAGGTATTAGTTCCTTCTCCCTCTATTCCAACTGATATTTTAAAGTTGGTTTTATTACAGCATAGGTTAAACAACTGTATTCAGCAGTGCTACTGAGATGGTACAGATCAGATGTAATGATCCCACATAGTAAAGAGATGATTCCTTTTCCCCCCTGTTTTAGGGTAATCAAAGTCTATGGATTAAAATATGAATTTTTGATTCGAAAATTAAAGAACCCCAAACAATATTTTAGAAGTTAAATACAAAACAGTAGTAAATATGCAAAATACAGTTGATAAAGCAGAGCAACGAGGCAAAAGAAATAAGGATAATAATTGATTCTTAAAATGTAGTTTGTAATGCTTGGCTTCCCCCCACCCTCTGCATGTAGTTTATTGTTAGTCTAAACAGGACAGCTATGCAACATAGTGAGATGGTACCTTACACAGTGTAGTTGAATTAAATCACCAAAGCATCAAGAAGGGAATGACACTGGGAGGCCAGATACCTGCATTGGGATGTGCTAACCAGATTGTGCTGAGGAAAATGAGGTTAACAAAACTACAGTTCTATGATATACAGTACTTCTTCAGTAAGAGAACCTGGCCAAAGTGAATACGTCCTCTTTCAGCACAGATTTCTTGACAATTTCAAACCGCCATGTGAGAACTGAACTTACAGTACAACTGCTAGCACTGAGCGGGACTTTGGTTACAGACATGTTACACACCTGTGTGCAGATATCGAGCGTTTCACCATGTTCCAGAAGATTTTCTTTTTCTTTACCCTGATGTATTTAGTCAAAAGTTTGCTATAAACCATTGAGACCGAGTTGCTTCTTCCTTTGATTTATCCATGAGTATCAGCACTCCTTAAAGAACAGATCAAAACTAAAAACTCTACATAGGACCAATAGAGCAGAATTATTCAAGTTCAGTGAAATATTACAAAAAAAAGGCTTCCTTCTTAGGAAAGCTCAGCTATGGTAAAAATATCTACTACAGTGCACTGCACTGTAATAAATATTCAACATAAATTAATAATTTACAAGTACCTGAGCAAGTATACAGAGCACCATAGCACAGCACAGCACCAGAGGCAGTAGCTCAGAATTCTTAAAAATAATGCTGTTTTAAACATTAAAAATCCTAAGTATTGTCATAGAAATGAACTCCAGCTGGAGTTTAAAGATAGTGCAAACTTCTGTCTTCACTTATTAAAATAAAGGTATCAGATCTTCTAGTCATTTCATATCAGCAGTGTTGCTGGACCTGGGTACTTGTGATGGGTGCTTAGGAGCAGGTCTGTTGGAAAGAAAGAAAACAGCAAATTGTTATTTAAGCTTTTGTTGGTTCTTGGTGCCAGCATCATGCTTGAGGCATGGTAAAACCTCTTAGAGTCATCCAAGTTAACTTCAGACATGGAGCGTGGGACTCTAGTACTGGGAGGAGATCAGACATTGCTATATACACAAGTCTCATCAAGAAGCATAAATGTACCAGCAAACTTGATTCCTGTTTTAATTGCTGCCTGGCCAGTTGGATAAGCTAGCTCAATGTTTCAGGTGTTGTTCTTTAAACTCTTGATTTCTCTCTCTTCCTCTTCAAAAATCAGAGAACCCCAGAGTGGTTTGTGTTGGAAGGGACCTTAAGCTCATTCAGTTCCAACCCCTGCCACGGGCAGGGACACCTTCCACTAGAGCAGGTTGCTCCAAGCCCCTGTGTCCAACCTGGCCTTGAACACTGCCAGGGATGGGGCAGCCACAGCTTCTCTGGACAGACAGAAGCTTAATCAAAGTTCACCCTTGCAGTCTTTTTGTTAGAAGTATTAGGAAACTAACTTCATCCTATTCTTACTTTTTATGAGCCATTAAGTGTCTCAGTCACAGAATTCTTGATGCTTAAAATACTACTTTTATCTTCCTTGGAGTTCACTTTTTAGTTTTAGGAAACTGAAGAATATTGAGTGAGAAAATATCATGGACTTTGCCCATTAACATTGGGCACATTTATTTCATGTCCATTTTGCTTTTTTTCAGCCTCCTTTATTCTTTAAGAGTACAATTTGTGTGCTCTCTGAGTGTTTTGGGTATTATTTTCAGATGATATAAATTGACGTTCCATTGTGAAGTGTGTGAACAGAAAATTGCTTTTATTGGTGGTTGAACTTAGCAGCATTCAGTTCTCAGCCTAATGCTGTAGGTGGTCTGAGTCGGAAATCTGTTTTCTGTGAGAGCTTTGTTTCTCTTTAAATTGGTGTTTATTAACTCCTTTCTTTTGCAAGGAGTTGTATTTCTTGGGCAGGTTTTGGAAATGTACAGTCAGATGTTTACAGTCAAACCTTCATGTGCAGTATAAATTCTCATACTTCTGTGGAAATCAGTGCAATCGCGCTGATATTCTCCCAGTGAGAATCAGCCTGATATTGTGTGTTTTTATAACAAATAGGAAATGGTTGTTGTGTAGCTCTCAGCAACAGTTACAGTAGAGCATGTTACTCAAGACATTTTAGACCTGCCATTGAACAAAGTGCAATAAATGAAGGCATTTTACATAGAACTGACCTTGCAGGAGTAACGTGAGGCAGAGGTTTTGTGTGTCCAGGCACTGCTGTGCATGCGCTGTTGCAGCGCGCTTTGGTCAGAGGGTCTGCTGGTAGAGGCTTCCGAGGAGGGTTTGGTTTGTGGGTTTCCTATTATGAAACATAAGAGCATATTAATCTTTGGATTTGACATAGCATAATTAACATAGCAACAACTGAGAGAAATTGAAGGTAAGTTCAGAGTACCATAGGCTCCTAGACTAGTTTGGGTTGGAAGGGACTTTAAAGCTCATCTAGTTCCAACTCCTGCCACAGGCATGGACACCTTCCACTAGACCAAGTTGCTCGAGGGCCTGTGTCCAACCTGGCCTTTTGCAACATTGTAAAAGTAGTTATATAAAAGGATGGAAATACTAGAAATTATATTAAAATGCAAATTCAGATGACCACAAAACCAAACTGCTCAAGTCCGGTTTGAATTGGGAGCATCTGTGGAATGTTTTTAGCAATGCTGCTGTGCTTTCATTTGGTGGAATTAAATGATTCATTAATAAAGAACAGAAGTCATCTGCTGTCAGGCATGAGCTAATGTCTCTTCTGTGTGGTCCCTGAAACACTGCAAACATGGTAACACATTTATTTGTGGTCTTCATTATGAAGAACTGGGATAGATTAAGTGACTTGCTCAGGGCACACAAAAACTCTCCCATATATCAAAAATCTCACTTCAGATCCTTTTATTATTTGAACTGCATAGTCATGCCTTTTCTAAATTATTTTAATCTTTATTATTAGTTTGCCATAACTGTCATTAGTAAAGCTGACCAAAAAGAAACAAGAAGAGCTTAGAAGCATGATCTAGTTAAAGATCCTTTAAAAGATGTGATCAAAACAAGCAGATACATGAATTTCTCATGAATAAAATACAACTTTTCATTGTTTGTTTTGAGCATCCCTTTGTTGTCTTACTTTTTATGGCAAAGGTTTGCTCTTTCAAGAAGGAACTGCAGGTTGACTATCAGTAGGCATTTTGACAAGGAAGAAAATGTGGGAGCTTAAGTAAACCTCATATATAGTAATTTCAAATTTAACACAAACTACATTTTAGAGCTGTATATAATGTCCCTTTTCTTTTTCACTCTTGGCAGAACATGTACTAGTTCTTGAGTGAGTGAGAAATTGCAACATGAAAGAAGTTTCTTATTTTAACCTATTGTTATGATCAAATCTCATATTCAACATAAAAATCAGTCTGAGTGTCATCCAGTTTTATAACTCACACTATAAACCAAGGTAAAGATATCTTGCTGTAAGAAGATTGTCTGTGAGCTCTGTCTTTGGGGGTCAAAATAATTCCAAATATTCCTGAAATAATCAAGCCTACGAACTGATGAAATAAACAGCATGTTTGTAAATACTCCATGTGGCTTCATCCAGTAGGGATAGCCCAGTGAAAGTCAGAGTTTAATGGAATACTAGCAAAAGAAGCTCTTCAACACACGATCATCTCCTACAGTACAGAACTAGAACCTTAAAACTCTTAAGAGGAGAATTCTTACCATCAAGATTTCTTAACCAAAGTTTACTTTGTGCACTAGATTTCTTACGCTACAAAATCACTCCAGAACAAGTTAGATCACAGCAGGAACTGACCCTTTTTACATAACTAAATTACCTCTGCAGTAAAATATAAATTTAAGTTGCTTCTGTAATAATTTTGTTAAAAGTCATAATGTTCATTACATTCTATGTATATGCATCATCACATCGAGTGTGACAGCAGTTGTAAAACAAAGTGGTAGTGAACACACAAACATCAGTGTTATAAAGACAGCAACCAAAACCTTCCTTCCCCTGACTTCTTTCACAGAAGTGGCCTTTTTCCTCAAGCCCTTTTGCATGATTAATCTCATGAATCAGTCTCATCACATGAGTATTCAGCTGTTTGTTTGCTTGATCAGTCCCTATTTGTTTGTTATTGTATGATTTGTATGTACTCTTCAATTGGCAGAACGTTCAGGTACCATAATTGGGAAGAGGGATGGATCCAGGCTCAGCAGTTTAGAGAAACAAAGGTCTGAAGAGCTTAAGATCTGATAGAGATGAATGAACAAAAAGAGAGGAGAACTGTCCTTGTTTATGTGTGTTTATCAATAGTGTCCTACATCTAAGCACCACTTGTAACACCTGATAGTAGCTTGATTGACCCTGTCCTACAGGTGGAATCCTACCAGTTGCACTTTCCCCCTCTTTTTGCAGGGGAAGCTGGCTGAAATGGCTAATCCAGATGTGCTGATCTAGAACAGTTCTTCAGCAGCAGAGGGAGCATCCTCTCACAGCTGAGCATTAAGATCATCTTTGATGCCCAAGCCAAACTAATTCTTTAGGCCCCCTTATTCCAGAAGACTCATCCACGAGAGGAAGTATGTTGAAACATCAATCGTATTATAAATGAAACTCTGATTTCTTCTTTTGTTGTTCCCCAGAGCTTGTAAAAATGACTTTATACTCTTAAGGAGGAAGCAGCAAAGTGGCTTGAAAGAAAGGCTAATGTGGCAAGCTCGTAAGAAAGGATAAAAGAAAGAAAAAGAGTGGAGAGGAAATTCAGATGAAAATGGAGATAGAGATGGTGTAATGGCTGAGATGAAGCAAAATGGAGGAGCACTTCATAGGAAAGAGATGCCAGCACTGGAAAATGGTACTAGGAAAACAAACATCCTTAGAAGCAGAGGAAAATAGAATTGAAGAAATAAAGCCCCTCCCTCAAACTCATATTACAGGATGATCTTTCTGTGCCACAGAAGAATTCAAATTGATACAGGTTTGTATGTTAAAATGTGTGGAAACTTGCTGTAGCCTCTGGTGTCCTGGCAAGACTATAACACAGTTCATAGCATCACCATGGCTGTGCTTCCATGCTTCATCTCTCTCTCCCTCCTCCCAACCCATTTTTTCCCCTACAGAGCTTCAGCTCTTCAATACAAAGAGTTTATGGATGGATTTCTTTGTCCAGGTTTATATCAACAACTCAGCATTTAATGCATTCACTCTGCCTGCATTTGAGGAAGGATTGTTCTAAATATTACCATGATCTTTTTTTACAGCTCTGCTAGGCAGAAAAACCTAATTCTCCTCTTGAGCAGCTATGAAGAAGCAACTGGAAGAAGGCTCTTGCCTGAGATGCACTGGGCAAGAAGAGGTATCTCCCTCAACCTATTTAGACGGGACCTTAATTTGTGTTAGCCCTCTGTGTCTACAGCCAGCTTGAGGCGAGGTATTCACAGGAATAACTGTGGCAGAGTGAGCAGAAGGTGAGCCCAGCTGTTTTACTAAGGGCAAAAGTAAAAGCACAAAGCTGCATTTCCTGTAATAAGGATGACCTGTAAAATATGGGATATATTTTGGTAATAAGATGATGACAGCATCAGAGGCAGCAACTGAATACCAACAAAACCAAGTGGAAGTGATCAAATGAGAATGCATGGACCGAACCCTTGGTTAGCATAAACTTGCACCGTTTCCTTGATTTCAGTGGTGCTGTGCTGATTTATGCTGACTGTGAATCTGCCCCATTAATTAAGTTTGCCTTGTAAGAGCATCTGAAATAAGAAAAAGCTGCTTACTAGTCAAAAGATTATTAAATATTAAACTTGGCAACAGATAATTTGTGTTTAATTTGGGTTATTTTTGTTGTGGTGGTTTTTTAATATTTACATCAGAAAGGAAATTTTATAGCAATATTTATAGCAAAATAACAATCCATTCATTGCTGTCTCAACTGGCACTAGAGAGGAAGAGTTGTCTTAGAGTCTGCTTAGTATGTTGTGCCTTATCTATCCACTGCTCTAAGCCCAGAGGCAGTGGGAATGTAGCTTGTGCTTCAATATATTTTTCTCAGAAGGGAGAAGCAGAAGGAAGCAGCTGCGAAGCCATAGAAACAGTGAATGGTTTCAGATCCTCTTCGTCAACACTGTACTGCAGTACTGAGCATCTGGATGATATTATGAATGTAGCAATGATTTTTAAAGTGCTTCCTCTTGATGACCTGATGGATGCACTTCCAAGAGAGTGCTGAAGCAATACATTAACTAGTATCTACATAAACTAGCCCCAAAACTATTCTCAAGTTAATCTACTTGTTCCAGGCTTTGAGGGAGCAAAAATCTTCAGAAGGAAAGATTTCCTTCCCATACAGTGTTTTCTGGGGTATAAAAAGTAGCTGTTTCTCACAATCTTGAACTGAGGTTATGGACATAATTTTGGAAGAAGCCACTCTGGCTTATTCAGTAGGTTGCCTTAAGTTAATCCTGTTTGTCCTACTTCTATTACACGCAGCAACTGAAAACACCATGTTTTGCTTGATGGAGTAACTGCCACAATTCATTTAAGCTGCCAAGCTGAAAAGCTTTTTGGCAGTTTCAGATCTGTCAGTTTTGGTGATGACAGTACCAGAGATTGGTCTTCTACCTTGCACTTTATGTGGGGTTTGAAGGGGAGGGCGCTTAGGAACACGAATTGCAGTCATGCATTGGGCTGCTTTGATGTGCGATGACAGGCTGGGGCAGATACAGACACACCATCAGAATGAAAAATGGTTACTTTGCTTGGAAGACGTCTTCTCCATCTGTCTTCTGCTAGTGGGAGACAGTGTAAACTTATAAGTTGCTAGATAAGAGGGAATGGGAGAAATTTCTTCTTCTAAAGACAAAAGCAACACAAACCAATACTCCTTCATTTTTCCTATAAAATTGATTTTAGAAAGAATCAGTATTTCCTATTCCCCTGAAAAAGAAAATAAGTGACTAGCAAGATGAAAAAGGGAAGAAGAAAAAGCTTGAATACTTTGAAAGCAATTAAACTGTCTGCACTTGCAGAAGTTGGGTCTAACCTGAATGATTCATGTTCAGATTTAGACAAAATGATCCATAGCTCCACTTTTTCTGCTGTCATAATACGTAAGCACACTGCCTTGGCAGCTCAGCACTGTCTCATCCTTTTTTCTTCCTGTGTTATTTTTACAACTGCTTTTCAAAGCACTGCACTTCAGCAACTGATTCTCATAGTTGTATCTTCCTATAAATCACTGTGGAAGTGTCTCAGAGAAGCTCACAAGTTTGCTGCAGGAAGAAGGTTCTCTGTCCTTGGACATCCTCACTAGGTTTAGATAGGCACAGTCACTCAAGGCACAGCTATGTGAGTACTGAATTGCAGTATGTGCATCCAAACCAATGTGATACTCATTTAAGATAGCTTGGTGATAAAGGTATTCACTTCATTTTAATCTTGTGCTATATCCAGAACAGCACAACGTCTATGGAACAGAAATAGCTGGGTGCCTGATTCCTTTGCTTAGACACAGTCACGCTACAAATGCAACCAAAAGAGAGAAACGAGTGATGAGAAAAGGGACAATTTAACACAGAGAATTGCGCAGACAACTTCATCTACCCTGAATATCACCTTCAAGTGCAGCTCATTACAAAAAAAAGGGGTTACCAGCTCTGTTAAAACATTGCAATGAAAGGTACATCTACATGAAGTAGTGTGGGTAATTACAAGCCTGCCTTTCACATCTGTGCTCTGGGGAAATAACCTCAATTTGGCAGAACAGAGGCACATCAAGCTAATACATCTTTTGCTCTTGCAGAAGACATCTGCAACTTGACTTCCTAAACTATATCACTGTATTCAGCCCCTTGCTAATAAACTGTACAGTTTTGCCACCGCTTGGGCAGCTGACAAGATGAACCTTTTTGCCTGTGATGTGGAGTTTGTTTATGCTGTTGTGTCTTTTGAGTGGTGAAGGAAGAGTTCAGGATCCTACATTTTAGGATCATGGCCTCAGCTGGAATAAACCGGTATATCCACACCACATTTCTAAACTTGTACAAAGTATAAAGGAAATACTGTGGGAAAAGGCAATGTGAAAGATGAGAAAACACCTCATTCCCCTTCACCACATGCAGATACTCACACACTAGATATTCGATAGAAGAGAAACTTAAAGGAAATAAATGGTTACCTGGGTGAACCTCAGTGAAGGGTTAGCTGGCAAGGGTCTTTCAGGCACAGCTTGGTGACATGGTGGCTGGGGAAGGGGTGGCAGGACTCGCTGCGGTGTTTTTAATGGTGGCAAATCATGTGTCTTCACAGGGTTACTAATGTCAATGATCTGATATGGCAGCGGTCTTCTTGGACCATCTCTCTATAAATAAACACCAAACCAAAGCCATAAACTCCAAGAGCTGCCATAAGCATTGCTACTTGCAATTCTGTTATTTGCTTTTCTCTTGTATTCTGCTTTCATCTACCTTCAAGACCTCTGCAACCAGAGAAGCAACTAACAGCTTCGAGTCCTACTCAAGCACGAATCCTTTGCCTTTCAGATGTAGTGCTATGGTGTAAGATGTCTGACTCTATCGTGGAGACTAAACTAATCTATTTTGCACTTGACATTTCCACCTGTCTAAAGCTTGATATTTTAAATAAATATAATAAATTTACTATGTAATAAAAGTATTTCGAAGCCTACATCTTCTTTCTCTTTACATACTATTAGTTCTACATGATATTAAGATCACATAATAATTGTGTTATATAATATTTAAATGAGATCCTATATATATGTATTCTTTTTAAAATATTAGAGACTCACTTTTTGCATGTTTGTATTTTGTGGCTTCATGATGAGATTTTTACTGAGAGATGCGGTCTGAACATGATGATTAGGCTCAGATGAACTGGAAGGTCTTGCTGGACTCACAGACCTGCAACACAAACATATATTTATGGAAGACAACATTCTGCTTTATCACGTTTCTTTTAAACTGGAGCCTCTTTTCAGAATGAGATTTTTGCAAGGGCTTCCTGACTTTTTATAGTAAACAAGGAAAGTAAAAATTGTCAAGTGCTCCTGCAAGAATAAAAATAAATATTGATTTTTCAGAAACCAGTAGTCTGTTAAATTAGCTTCTGCAATCTGTGGAAATACAGCTTTGTAACACCCAAGAGACTATTCTAATGAATCTAGCATTTAAACAGTAATGACCTCAAATATGGAAGTTTCAGCTCACTCGACTGAGTTTAGATAAAAGGCCATGTGGTGTAATGAAACTATTTCAAGCAAATGAAAATGAAGGCAATGCTTCCTTCACTTCGTCATTTTTTATCACAAAAGAAAAGAGATATGTGGCCAAACCAAAACCAACTTTATTTACTGACATCAATAAAGTTAAACTAAACCAGGAAAACCACTGTTGTTAACACTTGGCGAATATTTTTCTGAGGATTGTCTCTAACATATTCACACTGTTCTGTGGTGAATGTCACGATGAGAGCACCCGTGGTTACAGCTACTTCCTATGACTGTCTATTAGAGCATAATTAGGGAAAATGATCATACCTTAGTTTCTCTATTGTTGTCTTTTTACTTGTAAACAACCATCTCATGAAAGTCTTCCTTTTGACGTACATGATTGATCCAGCAAGGATAAGGCACAGAATGGTTATCAGCACTCCTATGGTTAAACTCTTATTATCTGCAACAAAACACATGGAGTTAACTTCTATCAAGAGCCGTCTTCACTGAAATGTGCTCTATGTAGGGAGCAGGACATTGCTGCCTGGCCTGGGTTTCTAACTGCAAAGCAGGTGAAGTGAATAAACTACGAATTAAAGGCTAATAAACTGTTATTTCTTTTAGACTGATAAGCTTCAGTTTTGGCCTGGTTTAAAGTTATTTCTTTAACATTGGGGAAAAATTGGTTATCATGTTACATTTTAGGTTCCTTCCAACTGAACTCTTCTATTCTAGTTAAATATTTGGACCCAAATGTGAACATCTCCATGTCCTCTCTCTGCACCTATGTTCAGGTCCTACTTAGGTTGTCACCTGCAAATGGGTCCATAAGGAGTGCAGGCTGTCAGCCTCATCCAGACACCCACAGGGCAATAGCTGTAGCAATGCTGACTGGTGCCTTCCTCATGGGTTGCCTGCTGCCAGGGTGGGAGGGAGGCCAAGGCTGAGAGGGAGCAAAAAAAGGACAGAAATGCCTAGATCATGGTTTGGTCAAGCGCAGACTTTTACATATTCTATCCTTAAACATAGGCAGTAACACTAGCTCTGTTATAAACAGATTTTAAGGGTCCTATTCTGCTTTAACACTGGGCAAACAGTCTGAACTCTGGACTACTGTGGTCCAGCTCAGATGGCTATTAAGTCGAATCTGGACGCAAGCCGAAGGAAAGCCTTTAGCAGGGGTGTTGTGTGCTCACAGAGGGATGCTCTGCTTAGCAAGAGGCTGCAGCCTTCTGTACTTGCTCCAGTTTTCAGAGTGCTTAAAGCTGCTTTAAGTACCTTGCTGGGACCTAAGTGAGGCACAATAGTGAGATGAACCCTGACTAGATGACTTGCAGCTGAAAGAAAACCTTATTTTTAGGAAGAAGTAAGCAGCAGCTCCAATCATTATGGCTATGTGATATGATCGCTGCCTGGAGGAGAGGATGTGATTCTTCAGGACTGCTGACCTAAAAAATGCACTCTCCCACAGTAGGAGAAACATCTTTAATCTTTGCTCTGGTAACCTATCATCACTGTCTCAGTCTTATCCTGATTGATTTTCAGCCAGCTGGCTCTCATCTACTTGCCTAAGCTCACTCAGATGCTGGTGAACAGTCAGCAACACTGACTGAACAAAACTACACATGGGGCGTGATGGAGCATGGAGTGTAGTGCTTTTACCTTGTAGCACTGCAGAATAATAAATCCCTCACCATCTCTAAAAGATTAATAAAATTTATAAGCTAAGATTATGAAATTTAAATTAATTAATGTGTCTACCTAACTATTAAATATTTAAGGCTGCTTTGTAAGAAAAATACAGAGCATCAAACACACAGATTTATTCTAAGTCAGCTAGGTGAAGTCCAAGTGTCAGCTATTGAAAATTGGTTCCTTTAGGAATCATAGAATAGTTTGTGTTGGAAAGGAACTTAAAGCTCATCCAGCTCCAACCCCTGCCACGGGCAGGGACACCTTCCACTAGAGCAGGTTGCTCCAAGCCCCTGTGTCCAAGCTGGCCAGGGATGGGGCAGCCACAGCTCGTCTGGGCAACACGTGCCAGCGGCTCCGCACACTCCCAGCACCCTCACAGGGAAGAGCTTCTGCCCAAGAGCTCATCTCAATCTCCCCTCTGGCAGGTTCAAGCCATTCCCCTTGTCCTGTTCCTACAGGCCCTTGTCCAAAGCCCCTCTCCAGGTCTCCTGGAGCCCCTTTAGGCACTGGAGCTGCTCTAAGGTGTCCCCTTGAGGAGCCTTCTCTTCTCCAGCTGCCCCAGCCCAGCTCTCTCAGCCTGGCTCCAGAGCAGAGCTGCTCCAGCCCTCGCAGCAGCTCCATGTTGGTTTATTCCCAGTATTCCCAGTATTATTGAATGTAGCACTGACACCAGAGAAACATGGTTTAACTACCCCAGTATATTAAACTACTTTTAAAACGATTTCCTGTTAAATTGAAGTGTTCACTTCCCAAATACAAACCACAAGAATTATCAAAGATGTCCTATATTTGTCTTCTTCAGTTAGTATCGTCTATGCAGCACAACATTATAATACATATTGTAGCTCCCAAGGTACTCAGCTTTCAGGTAAGCTGAAAAAGGACTATAATGCTTTAGAGCAAATCTCAAAAGAAAACATTAACACACCCGTAATCTCACTTGTTCAGTGCCTGAGCACGGTTTCTTTGCTATCTTACTGACTGGTAGGTATTTAAAAAGATTTTTCAACAGTGAAATTATAATGTGAAGCTTTGTCATGGAAATGGCCCTGATGTCATAAATCCAGAATTACAATTCACTGCAGGATTTGGCATGTAGAGAATACAATCCATTTTGGTTTTGGATAGTATTATTCATATGAAAACGTGCAGATCATTTTCCAGCGAGTTTTAGTTTATAGATGTGTATGTGAGTACATACAGGACTGCTTGTCCTGTCACATACTCAGACATAAATCAGGACCATCTCCGTGGAAGTCACTAAAGTTACAGTACTCTGGAGGAAAACTGGCACGTGATGATTATCAAATCCTATAAAATTCACAATGTGTAGAAGCTAATTCTTTCGGAGGTTGGTCAAAGGTGAAGTAAGATACTATAGCCAGTGTTCTGCAGACTGAACAAGGGCAAATTGAAATGCTAATTATAGAAAATGCACATGCACAGCTCCTACTACTATCATATGTGAGGGCAACTTCTGGTAAACGTGTGGAAGCTATCTATAAAATGGAGTTTTAATCTGATATAGTCAGAAATCTGCTATTTCCCACAATACAAAAGATCCTCCTTGGAAGAACAATAAAATACATTTCTGATTGTTGAGATATGCATTTATAATCATTGTAATATCCACTCTTCATTAGGCACATAACTATAGGAATAGGTTGTGTGCACAATAAGGTATTTCTATCCTGATGCACTCAGTGGAGAACACTGGAGCTTGGCATATCTCAAGGTGAATCCAAGAGTACTGCAATGTTCATCTACCATGGCAACAGGATTAGCTCAAGTGTGGGAGTTAGCTCCTCACCCTCAGCTTAAATCAATACTGTTTCCTACTTATTGCAGTCAGATTCTAAACCTGACCATGTATCTTAAAAAAAAAAAAAGGCAAAGAAAGAAAGAAAGGTAAAGAAAGACAACGAGAAAAGAACCTGCCAGGACCATTGTGCCTTTTGTTATGCAAGAAAATTCACGCCCTCAGTCTGCCTTGGTTTTGCTACACTAAATTTTCAAGTTGGTGCCAATGTGTTTGGATGAAGCCATTTGATTTACTGCCTTATTTCCCAATCTTGCAAGCTCATAGCTTACAAGCCAACACTTTGTATTTCCACTCTTTATCGTGGAAACAGCAGGTAAAGCATGAATTACTACTGACCTGCTTGCCTAATGGGTCCACTGTCCACGCTGCCACCAAACCCTGGCTTGTCACAGAAAGGGGGGGCCCAGTCAGCCTCGCAGTGACAGTTCTTTTTGTTGTTGCAGACCTGCAAAAGAAGACAGATGGCTTAACATACATCTGAGAGCAGCACAGGCTGACAAGGCCTCCTAATCAGATAGTGACACATCTGAAAGAAGTAAAACTTACAGAAGAGATGTACTGGTGTCTGCTTATTAGCACAACTAAGATGGCAGAGAGCAACTCTGAGGGTACACCATGGAGTAAGAGGGATCCTAAAAAAGCACTATTTATTTGGCAGGTAATCGTTTGCATTGCACCGTCTGACAACTTCAGTAATATAAGGATAATGACACACATCTTAAGTCTTATTCTCTTGCTTTGCCTCCAGCAGCAGCACTATCTGCTTTCTAACTTCTGTTCCTTCTGCCTTCACAGGAACAAGAGTCTCTCTATGCTGTTAAGGCTTTGTCAGCCCGCTTGAACACTCCTATTCATCGAGGGCTTGCTTTAGGCTGCATAGTGATTTTGCCACTGCTCAGATCCCCCAGCTCTAAGATGTTCTTCCAGTTGCTGGAAGAACATGTGAAACCGGAATCAGGGCTGAGGAAACCCTCCCTTTGCAACCACACCTGTACTGTCTATAAAGAAACAGCCCTCAGTGTTCTGGTGGGTTTAATCAGAGTAAAGGAACAACTAGCAAGACCTGATTTACTAAGTGCTCCCTGCTGAATAAGAGAACTCCAAAGGGCTGGAGTCCATCATTAACGTCAGCCTGCTCCCACTGCATGGAGCAAAAGGATCTGGAAGACTCATGGCTTTTCCCTCAGGAGGTCCCACAGTTCAAAACACCCATCAAAAGGGGTGCTTTTTGTTTCTACTACCCAAATAGTGGCTATAACTTATACAGAGGCTAAAGCTCTGTGCTGTATCGACAGAATACCTGAACTGAACGGGTCCAAAAGTTTTGTTGCAGAGCACAGAGATGGCACAGTCACATGTAGATGCTCAAATTGATTTTTAAATAAAGATTTGGGGCTTAAGGCTAGTTGTCAATATGGTCCTTAATTCTGGGCTAACACTGACCATCACTGATCTACCAGCACCATGGAGAAACCACACAATAGGTTAATAAATGAGTTTCTCTGTAAGACACTGGTTAGTTCATAGGAGTATGAAAATATGCATTTTTCTGGCAAGGTCAGCTGGCAGGCTTTCAGAGACACTATACTGCCTGTGTCTGCAGAGTATTAAAAGATCATTCACGTAGCTTAGACCAGCTATGGTCATATAAAATGAAAAAAGAGATTTACTTTTCAAAGACAGCATGATAATGAAAAATATAATTTGTTAAACATTATTTTTTAAATTAAAGCACTACAGGAGTTCCCATCTGCAATTCCACAAAGTCATCTTCTGCTACTCAGGAGTCACCAGAGGTTCTCCATTGTAATGACATAAAGATACCAGTCTAAGCTGATGCTCATTCTAGCACAATGGTAACATGCAGCACCATCAACACTGCTCGATTTTTCAGATGAGGGATGATACAATAATAGATATCAAAGATGTTCTGTGTTAAAAATAATAGGCAAATCAAAATCCCTTCTCAGGAGAGGACAGAGGGTTTCCTGTGGCTCTTGCAATGTGGGTGCCACAGCTTTCCACAGAAACAAAGAGATCATCAGCTAATCCCGGTTAGTAAGACACAGCTTGACATAATTAACATTTTCATAACATAAACTAGGTTTGAAAATGCTTTAATATTATTAACTGATATCATCAAGTTTTTCATCCTGCACTTTCACATCATGAAGCTCATCGATATGGTTTTGCAACCTGCTCTAGTCAAGGTGTACCTGCCCATGGTAGGGGGTTGGAACTGGATGAGCTTTAAAGTCCCTTCCAAGACAAACCAGTCTGGGATTCTACTTTATTTTAATACTTCTGTAAATGCTTTTTCATTTGACTCCCAGTTCAAATGCATATTTTAACTTCTCTGTATCCAGATAGAAACTGCATTTTTTGCAATGTTAATGGGAATTCTTCATAAAGGAAATGTTAGACCTAAAATTGCTTTAAGATGACAAAATTCCTATTTATGACAGATTGTTAATTAAGAACAAGATAATGACAATCTGATAAATATTTCTTTGTTAAATAAAAATAATTTAATTGCTTGTATTTTCTATAAGGGACACTGAAAATGGAAATACATAATAAAGTAGTACTGCAGTGACTTTGATACATTACAATCAATCATAGACCCCACAGCTACTATGCAAAATGACTTCTTGTCCAGTGTTTATTGACTGATTGTAAAAAAAAGTGTTCCTATGAGGCTTACTCCACGTCCATGGCACTTTGTGGCACACTTATGTACACCAAAAACACTTGTATTCTGGCACCGGCGATTAAGGCAAATCTGCAAGATAAGAGAAAAGAAGTTTTAATAGGGACAGAACTGCTGGTGCTCACAAAGCATCATGTCCCTCTCTGTATATCTGCTCATCCATCAACGGTTCTTTCAGCAGCTAAAGATTTCCTAACACACATGCTGCATTGACAATGTTATATTGACAAAAACATAAGGACACCAGAATTAGGTGTCATCTTCTGCTGCTTTTGTAAGTCATTTAGATCCAAATCTGTGGAAGCTGAATCCTGCTCTCGATGGGCATCCAGGCCAGTACAGACTTTCAGACATAGTTCACATTTGGTGGACATGCTGAGCTTGTGTAAATAAACATTCACAGTGTCACTGAAGTGGAACTAGTGGTGAGCTGCTGGGTTTGGGGATTTTTTAAAGCCCATTAAATAACCAGGCAATTTGCATTTTTCCAGGACTAGGAATGCACTGAGCAGGCTTCCTCCATGGACCTCATCTGGCTGCACCCATGTCTTGACAGCAGCAGAAGATTCCTCATGATTTTGGACTTGATGATCTTAAAGGTCTTTTCCAACCTACTTGATTCTATGATTCAAGGAAAGGTTTAGGTCCCCTCCTGGTGTAAATTAGCAAAGTTCTGTTTATATCAATAGTACAATAGTTTGTCACGCTAGTGCAGACCCAGGACAGCCTGAATATTCAGTTGAGGTCATTGGGCCTACAAGGATGCTGGGGAGGGACTCTTCATTAGGGACTCTAGTGGTAGGACAAGGGATAATGGCTTTAAACTTAAACAGGGGAACTTTAGGTTAGATATAAGGAAGTTCTTCACAGTGAGGGTGCTGAGGCACTGGAATGGGTTGCCCAAGGAAGTTGTGAATGCTCCAACCCTGGGGGTGTTCAAGGCCAGGCTGGACAGAGCCTTGGGTGACATAGTTTAGTGCGAGGTGTCCCTGCTCATGGCAGGGGGGTTGGAAGTGGATGATCTTAAGGTCCTTTCCAACCCTAACTATTCTATGATTCTATGATTTTATGATATATGTGGGCTCATCATTGTTCTTTCACGAAACTGAAAGATTTTTTTGGTATTAAACATAAACCAACCATATTTAAAGTGTAATAATAATCTTATAGGAAACTAAAGTAAAGAAGTAACGAATGCAAAGTAATAAACTTAGTTTTGTTTTCCAGTTATTAGGGGTAAACTTTACTCTGCCAATATAGCTGAAAATTGAGTTAAAGCAAGATTAGTGGCATCTAATAATACCATCAAACAATCAAATGACTGATGAAGATGTCAGCAACGAGATGTTACCCTACACAAAACTGAAAAAAGAAGATATTAGGACTGGAATAACTGATAGCAGGCTATACTGACACACATACACACACAGCCCCCACCCCCACCCCCCCAGAAAAAAGGGAGGGGGAAAAGCATTGCACAATTTTGCTCATGTTTAAATGCAGTTCAGTTCAGTAGTACTAAAAGTCAGTCACAATAATTAGCATTAAGCAGGGAATAGTGTTGAAGGAGACGACAGGGATGCTTAATCAGGGCACTTATCCCCTGGGGAGAAGGGAAAATGGAAAGGAAATTAGAGTGAATTGGCATCAACATGCACGCATGTAGAGAATATGGTCTGATTACAGCAGCATTCTCAATTCAAATATTCATAGTGCAGTAGCACACAGAATTTTGATCACATTAAAATGGCTGCGTTTCAAATTGGGTATCTTCAGCTTAGAAAACTCAAGAATATTTAAATTCATATTCTTAATCCATAATACAAATGCACTAATGTCCTCCAAGTAAAACATACAATTTCATAAGTATTAGCCTGTGTATTCTATAGAGTGTATGTGTATGATTAGATAGATTAGAAAGATTAAATACTCATTAGTAAAACATAATCGGGTGCTTTCCCAGCATTGAATTTTCTTTGAAAAGACATTTTAGAACAGATTGACTTAGCAATGTTGTGAGGGTTGTTTTCCTGTAGCAGAACTGTGGTTTCACTAGGGATGTATTTTAAACCTGTACCCAGTGCACTGTGATAATCCAACGTAATTCAAAAGCATTCAGAAATTCAAAGGCTCACTTGAATTTACCACAAATTATCAAAGCAATTTTTCTTTCTTTCTGCAAGTTATCCACAAAGGGTATGGAAACCTTCTTCATTTCAACTGTTCTTGGGCTCCTTTCCAACCTTCTCTCCCTATAAACTCATGGCTGTCTCCCATCTTTCTCCATTCCTTTTCTCACAAAAGAAGAACTAAGAGACAGCCATATGAAATTTGGATTACATTCACATTGGATAATTCACAAAGTTTGTAAAATATGATTACAAAAATCACCATTGGTAGCTGAACGTCAATGGGTTCACTTTTTTTTCTAATAGTGCATACAAAGACAGCTTTTCCTGCAGGAAAATAAAAGGCAGAAGAGCCACAATCAACAGATATAACACATTTTGAGACCTAAAGTGAAGTCAATGTCAATTTTGCAATGCCATAGACTGGAAAGTGAATACATTGAATGCCTCAGAAATTCATTAATAAACCTGCAGCGTGTTTTGCTGTACTTATTTTGCAGAAAACCTTTACCCTACTTGGGCAGATACTTGGGACTGTCCTCAAAAAGACAGTTTTAAACTTAAGCAACTTGCACTGCAACTGCAAAACTGTAATCCAGAGCAGTGGTCAGAAGAAGGAGAGAGTAAAATGGTGAGTCAGTGTGAGCATGAGGAATTCTTTTGTGGTAAAAAAGAAAATCCCAAAGCAAACCCCAGTCAGTTTAATACAAAGAACTTGGCAGCATGAGGGTGGTGATGTTCTCCTGGCTTGGAGTATTTCAGAATCTTACTTTTCCATCTTCACATTTGGTTCCTGACAGCACAAGAGCAGGATCGGGCATATCATCACCCAAATACACATGGGTACCACGGCACAGAATCTTGCCACCTTCCTGAAGTGGGATATTAGTTTCTATAGAAACAGCATTGGTACCAATTACAGGTCGATTTGCTCCTCCTTGACACTGGATTTTTCCACATTTAGCATCTCTGAGGGAGATAAATGAAACCAAAAATTACTTAAATAATTTTATATGTTTTATCCCTCTCCCACCACCCTTGAATCTGTTCTTGTGCTTGTAGGAAGAGACCCTACCTGGGTTCACATTTGGCAAAGGAGCTCTTGGAATCTTTGCCACAGTTGCCATAAGGATCACCGGCAGAATTGACTCTCTCAAAGCAGATCCCAGGAGCAGGTTTCGCACCTGAAACAAAATCTAATCAGAACTTTCATCTCATACAAGGTGTTGTTAATAATTTTCTTTGAGCTCCACTGATGCTTTAGGGGAAGGTGGGATGTGATCTGCATATTGATGAAGCACAACAAAACAGTTGTGCTGGATCAGCATGCTAATTGGAGAGCCTGGATGTGTGGGTTTTCCACTTTGTTTGTCTCTCTTGGCAATGCTGAGCAACAGAAAATGCAGAACTCTTTCTCTTTCAGAATGTCTCCAGATAATATCCCTCCTGTGAATCCTCCTAGGACACAAAAACTTTTAGCAAATGCCAAATCCGGTTTGGTGAAGAAAGACACAGGCCAGCTGGTAAGTTAACTCCCTTCCTTTTACAGGAGTCCACGTGGTTCTAAGTGACACCCACAAGAGCTGAAGCCAAAGAACATCTCAAGAAAGGCCTTTTACAGTGCAATTCAGAACAAGAAACCACAAAAAATCGAGTTGCAAACTGGAGTGTTATGTGTCTGTATAAATGTGACCACATTACATGACAAAGAGCATAAGATGCTGTTAGCTCAAGCTAATGTACTGGGGAGAGGAAGGGAAACCATCCCCACCTTGATCCTCAGTAAATCCACTCCTGAAAGACTGACTTGAAAGAAAGGTAGTTTCTACCATGGTGATAGAAGTAGGAATCTGGGAAGACAGGCAGCATCTGGTTGTTATCTACTGTAGCCTTTTATGATGGAGACATATCCTAATGGCAAAGGAACTTCCCTGGTGGGAGTATACTGGAAATGTTTGCGCAGACAGATTACTCATCCCTGCATTATAGAAGTCAAAAGGTACTGTTAGAACATCTATTCTAATGTCTTATACAGACAATCTCCTGTCCTTTTTTCTCCAGATTATAACCAACAATTTAATATCTTGTAGGGGAAGACACATGCATTCATCTGAAATGTCTAAGAGGTGGAGGATCTACTTCCTCAGTTGCAACAATTAATTAGTCCAGGTATTAGAATTTAATCGGCTTGTTCTATTGTGAAGTGTGGCTTTTATTTGCGGCCAATAATTACAGCTCTTTGCAAGATTAAGAGGCCCTTTGCTAGGGTCCTTTACTACCCCATATTTTCTTTCCATGAAGATTACAAATCACATAATCAAGCTGTTATTTCAACTACTCCAATAGGCAGACTTGCTTTGAGGACCCAAGATGGGAAGGAGATACACCAGCTAAAACTCTGAACAGATACTCGCTAGATACAATTCTGTACGTTTGATAGATCAGCCAAACTAGAACATAAAGAACTGGCAGCAAATGATGTGATAGCCTTAAGGCTGAGAATATACCATTTCTACAGTGTTCCCTGTTCCCTGATCTTTATCAGAGACTGACTATCTGAGTTAATGTTACGTTTTTCCAAATGTATTAAGCCACTTCCAAGTGTGCATCTGTCTGACTGAGGGTAAAACACATTATTTATTTAAACCATCCTGAAGATTTCATTTGAAAGCCTTCAAAGAGTAAGGGTTTTTTTAAAAAGGGGTCAAATTCCTGGGGAAGAAAATGCAAATATGATTGTAAAAGTCCCAGATTGTGTGGATTTTTTCACTAATAACTCAGAGATTAAAGCCTCAATTAATTATCTGCATTTCACAGTCAGAAGCTTGACTAATACTATATACTGCTGAACAGCAATCTAATGCTATTAAGGACAAAATATTACAACTTGAAGAGGCTTAAGATGGCACCCTCTTTCCC